>NC_092089.1:65937787-65954811 GCF_045679555.1 Salvelinus alpinus
CCAAAGAATGATGTTTCCACCTCCATGCTTCACGGTTGGGATGGTGTTCTTGGGGTTGTACTAATCCTTCTTCTTCCTCCAAACACGGCGAGTGGAGTTAGACCAAAAAGCTCTATTTTTGTCTCATCAGACCACATGACCTTCTCCCATTCCTCCTCTGGATCATCCAGATGGTCATTGGCAAACTTCAGACAGGCCTGGACATGCACTGGCTTAAGCAGGGGGACCTTGCGTGCGCTGCAGGATTTTAATCCATGACGGCGTAGTGTGTTACTAATGGTTTTCTTTGAGACTGTGGTCCCAGCTCTCTTCAGGTCATTGACCAGGTCCTGCCGTGTAGTTCTGGGCTGATCCCTCACCTTCCTCATGATCATTGATGCCCCACGAGGTGAAATCTTGCATGGAGCCCCAGACCGAGGGTGATTGACCGTCATCTTGAACTTCTTCCATTTTCTAATAATTGCGCCAACAGTTGTTTCCTTCTCACCAAGCTGCTTGCCTATTGTCCTGTAGCCCATCCCAGCCTTGTGCAGGTCTACAATTTTATCCCTGATGTCCTTACACAGCTCTCTGGTCTTGGCCATTGTGGAGAGGTTGGAATCTGTTTGATTGTGTGTGGACAGGTGTCTTTTATACAGGTAACGAGTTCAAACAGGTGCAGTTAATACAGGTAATGACTGGAGAACAGGAGGGCTTCTTAAAGAAAAACTAACAGGTCTGTGAGAGCCGGAATTCTTACTGGTTGGTAGGTGATCAAATACTTATGTCATGCAATAAAATGCAAATTAATTATTTAAAAATCATACAATGTGATTTTCTGGATTTTTGTTTTAGATTCCGTCTCTCACAGTTGAAGTGTACCTATGATAAAAATGACAGACCTCTACATGCTTTGTAAGTAGGAAAACCTGCAAAATCGGCAGTGTATCAAATACTTGTTCTCCCCACTGTATATACACATATATATATACAGTGGGGCAAAAAAAGTATTTAGTCAGCCACCAATTGTGCAAGTTCTCCCACTTAAAAATATGAGAGAGGTCTGTAATTTTCATCATAGGTACACTTCAACTATGACAGACAAAATGAGAAAAAAAATCCAGAAAATCACATTGTAGGATTTTTTATGAATTTATTTGCAAATTATGGTGGAAAATAAGTATTTGGTCAATAACAAAAGTTTATCTCAATACTTTGTTATATACCCTTTGTTGGCAATGACAGAGGTCAAACGTTTTCTGTAAGTCTTCACAAGGTTTTCACACACTGTTGCTGGTATTTTGGCCCATTCCTCCATGCAGATCTCCTCTAGAGCAGTGATGTTTTGGGGCTGTTGCTGGGCAACACGGACTTTCAACTCCCTCCAAAGATTTTCTATGGGGTTGAGATCTGCAGACTGGCTAGGCCACTCCAGGACCTTGAAATGCTTCTTACGAAGCCGCTCCTTCGTTGCCCGGGCGGTGTGTTTGGGATCATTGTCATGCTGAAAGACCCAGCCACGTTTCATCTTCAATGCCCTTGCTGATGGAAGGAGGTTTTCACTCAAAATCTCACGATACATGGCCCCATTCATTCTTTCCTTTACACGGATCAGTCGTACTGGTCCCTTTGCAGAAAAACAGCCCCAAAGCATGATGTTTCCACCCCCATGCTTCACAGTAGGTATGGTGTTCTTTGGATGCAACTCAGCATTCTTTGTCCTCCAAACACGACGAGTTGAGTTTTTACCAAAAAGTTATATTTTGGTTTCATCTGACCATATGACATTCTCCCAATCTTCTTCTGGATCATCCAAATGCTCTCTAGCAAACTTCAGACGGGCCTGGACATGTACTGGCTTAAGCAGGGGGACACGTCTGGCACTGCAGGATTTGAGTCCCTGGCGGCGTAGTGTGTTACTGATGGTAGGCTTTGTTACTTTGGTCCCAGCTCTCTGCAGGTCATTCACTAGGTCCCCCCGTGTGGTTCTGGGATTTTTGCTCACCGTTCTTGTGATCATTTTGACCCCACGGGGTGAGATCTTGCGTGGAGCCCCAGATTGAGGGAGATTATCAGTGGTCTTGTATGTCTTCCATTTCCTAATAATTGCTCCCACAGTTGATTTCTTCAAACCAAGCTGCTTACCTATTGCAGATTCAGTCTTCCCAGCCTGGTGCAGGTCTACAATTTTGTTTCTGGTGTCCTTTGACAGCTCTTTGGTCTTGGCCATAGTGGAGTTTGGAGTGTGACTGTTTGAGGTTGTGGACAGGTGTCTTTTATACTGATAACAAGTTCAAACAGGTGCCATTAATACAGGTAACGAGTAGAGGACAGAGGAGCCTCTTAAAGAAGAAGTTACAGGTCTGTGAGAGCCAGAAATCTTGCTTGTTTGTAGGTGACCAAATACTTATTTTCCACCATAGTTTGCAAATAAATTAATAAAAAATCCTACAATGTGATTTTCTGGATTTTTTTTCTCATGTTGTCTGTCATAGTTGAAGTGTACCTATGATGACAATTACAGGCCTCTCTCATCTTTTTAAGTGGGAGAACTTGCACAATTGGTGGCTGACTAAATACTTTTTTGCCCCACTGTATATATATATACACACAGTACCAGTCAAACGTTTGGACACACCTACTCATTCCAGGGTTTTTCTGATGAAACTTTAAAGTAGCCACCCTTGCCTTGATGACAGCTTTGCACACTCTTGGCATTCTCTCAACCAGCTTCATGAGGTAGTCACCTGGAATGCATTTCAATTAACAGGTGTGCCTTGTTAAAAGTTAATTTGTGAAATGTCTTACCTTCTTAACCTTTTCAAACGTACCAACACACGGATGTGATCATTCAATAGTGGTCCCTGGAGCTTACAATCAAAACGTGGTGATTAGAACGCGTTTAGAACATCCAGTTTCGATTGACGCAACAATCAGCATTTGAGCTGGCCACACTGTTTGCACAAACACAGTCCTTACAAAGTTATGTCCAGGATGTGACCAGTTTATTTTTGGATGCAATGTTCAGACATTCACAGAAGTAGCTACAGCATAACACAATCATCCAAACCGGAAAATGTAGGCTACATTTGTCCTAGCGCTAACTGAGGAAAGATTGACATAACACAAGCGGTCATATTTGTATAACTCTCGGCTGACATAAACTACAATATGAATTAGCAAATTGCAAATAATATTTCAAATGAATCACATCACGGGTGAGCTCACCATTGATCGAAATAATTGAGTAAAACACTTTCTAGAAATCGAAAGTAATCCGACGATGGGTAGTTTGTGCACAGATGGGTAGCTTGTAGCAGATTACGTGACACCCAGAATGCATTGTATAATGTCAACAAACATGGCACCACACATAGCTGGCAAATAGCTTAGCTCATTATAATCAGTACAACCTTCAAAAAAGTATTTTACACACATCATAGGTGTCCATTACAATATATGCAATAAGAGGAATGCATTATTTGTCACCAGTAATTGCAAACATGTGATTAACACTGCAAATACATTAAGCTCCATACATACAGTGGGGAGAACAAGTATTTGATACACTGCCGATTTTGCAGGTTTTCCTACTTACAAAGCATGTAGAGGTCTGTCATTTTTATCATAGGTACACTTCAACTGTGAGAGACGGAATCTAAAACAAAAATCCAGAAAATCACATTGTATGATTTTTAAGTAATTAATTTGCATTTTATTGCATGACATAAGTATTTGATCACCTACCAACCAGTAAGAATTCCGGCTCTCACAGACCTGTTAGTTTTTCTTTAAGAAGCCCTCCTGTTCTCCACTCATTACCTGTATTAACTGCACCTGTTTGAACTCGTTACCTGTATAAAAGACACCTGTCCACACACTCAATCAAACAGACTCCAACCTCTCCACAATGGCCAAGACCAGAGAGCTGTGTAAGGACATCAGGGATAAATTGTAGACCTGTACAAGGCTGGGATGGGCTACAGGACAATAGCCAAGCAGCTTGGTGAGAAGGCAACAACTGTTGGCACAATTATTAGAAAATGGAAGAAGTTCAAGATGACGGTCAATCACCCTCGGTCTGGGGCTCCATGCAAGATCTCACCTCGTGGGGCATCAATGATCATGAGGAATGTGAGGGATCAGCCCAGAACTACACGGCAGGACCTGGTCAATGACCTGAAGAGAGCTGGGACCACAGTCTCAAAGAAAACCATTAGTAACACACTACGCCGTCATGGATTAAAATCCTGCAGCGCACGCAAGGTCCCCCTGCTCAAGCCAGCGCATGTCCAGGCCCGTCTGAAGTTTGCCAATGACCATCTGGATGATCCAGAGGAGGAATGGGAGAAGGTCATGTGGTCTGATGAGACAAAAATAGAGCTTTTTGCTCTAAACTCCACTCGCCGTGTTTGGAGGAATAGAAGGATGAGTACAACCCCAAGAACACCATCCCAACCGTGAAGCATGGAGGTGGAAACATCATTCTTTGGGGATGCTTTTCTGCAACGGGGACAGGACTACTGCACCGTATTGAGGGGAGGATGGATGGGGCCATGTATTGCGAGATCTTGGCCAACAACCTCTTTCCCTCAGTAAGAGCATTGAAGATGGGTCGTGGCTGGGTCTTCCAGCATGTCAACGACCTGAAACACACAGCCAGAGCAACTAAGGAGTGGCTTCGTAAGAAGCATCTCAAGGTCCTGGAGTGGCCTAGCCAGTCTCCAGACCTGAACCCAATAGAAAATCTTTGGAGGGAGCTGAAAGTCCGTATTGCCCAGCGACAGCCCCGAAACCTGAAGGATCTGGAGAAGGTCTGTATGGAGGAGTGGGCCAAAATCAATGCTGCAGTGTGTGCAAACCTGGTCAAGAACTACAGGAAACGTATGATCTCTGTAATTGCAAACAAAGGTTTCTGTACCAAATATTAAGTTCTGCTTTTCTGATGTATCAAATACTTATGTCATGCAATAAAATGCAAATTAATTACTTAAAAATCATACAATGTGATTTTCTGGATTTTTGTTTTAGATTCCGTCTCTCACAGTTGAAGTGTACCTATGATAAAAATGACAGACCTCTACATGCTTTGTAAGTAGGAAAACCTGCAAAATCGGCAGTGTATCAAATACTTGTTCTCCCCACTGTATGTATGGAGCTTAATGTATTTGCAGTGTTAATCACATGTTTGCAATTACTGGTGACAAATAATGCATTCCTCTTATTGCATATATTGTAATGGACACCTATGATGTGTGTAAAATACTTTTTTGAAGGTTGTACTGATTATAATGAGCTAAGCTATTTGCCAGCTATGTGTGGTGCCATGTTTGTTGACATTATACAATGCATTCTGGGTGTCACGTAATCTGCTACAAGCTACCCATCTGTGCACAAACTACCCATCGTCGGATTACTTTCGATTTCTAGAAAGTGTTTTACTCAATTATTTCGATCAATGGTGAGCTCACCCGTGATGTGATTCATTTGAAATATTATTTGCAATTTGCTAATTCATATTGTAGTTTATGTCAGCCGAGAGTTATACAAATATGACCGCTTGTGTTATGTCAATCTTTCCTCAGTTAGCGCTAGGACAAATGTAGCCTACATTTTCCGGTTTGGATGATTGTGTTATGCTGTAGCTACTTCTGTGAATGTCTGAACATTGCATCCAAAAATAAACTGGTCACATCCTGGACATAACTTTGTAAGGACTGTGTTTGTGCAAACAGTGTGGCCAGCTCAAATGCTGATTGTTGCGTCAATCGAAACTGGATGTTCTAAACGCGTTCTAATCACCACGTTTTGATTGTAAGCTCCAGGGACCACTATTGAATGATCACATCCGTGTGTTGGTACGTTTGAAAAGGTTAAGAAGGTAAGACATTTCACAAATTAACTTTTAACAAGGCACACCTGTTAATTGAAATGCATTCCAGGTGACTACCTCATGAAGCTGGTTGAGAGAATGCCAAGAGTGTGCAAAGCTGTCATCAAGGCAAGGGTGGCTACTTTAAAGTTTCATCAGAAAAACCCTGGAATGAGTAGGTGTGTCCAAACGTTTGACTGGTACTGTGTGTATATACAGTGGGGAGAACAAGTATTTGATACACTGCCGATTTTGCAGGTTTTCCTACTTACAAAGCATGTAGAGGTCTGTAATTTTTATCATAGGTACACTTCAACTGTGAGAGACGGAATCTAAAACAAAAATCCTGAAAATCCCATTGTATGATTTTTAAGTAATTAATTTGCATTTTATTGCATGAAATAAGTATTTGATACATCAGAAAAGCAGAACTTAATATTTGGTACAGAAACCTTTGTTTGCAATTACAGAGATCATACATTTCCTGTAGTTCTTGACCAGGTTTGCACACACTGCAGCAGGGATTTTGGCCCACTCCTCCATACAGACCTTCTCCAGATCCTTCAGGTTTGGGGGCTGTCGCTGGGCAATACGGACTTTCAGCTCCCTCCAAAGATTTTCTATTGGGTTCAGGTCTGGAGACTGGCTAGACCACTCCAGGACCTTGAGATGCTTCTTACGGAGCCACTCCTTAGTTGCCCTGGCTGTGTGTTTCGGGTCGTTGTCATGCTGGAAGACCCAGCCACGACCCATCTTCAATGCTCTTACTGAGGGAAGGAGGTTGTTGGCCAAGATCTCGCGATACATGGCCCCATCCATCCTCCCCTCAATACGGTGCAGTCGCCCTGTCCCCTTTGCAGAAAAGCATCCCCAAAGAATGATGTTTCCACCTCCATGCTTCACGGTTGAGATGGTGTTCTTGGGGTTGTACTCATCCTTCTTCTTCCTCCAAACACGGCGAGTGGAGTTTAGACCAAAAAGCTATATTTTTGTCTCATCAGACCACATGACCTTCTCCCATTCCTCCTCTGGATCATCCAGATGGTCATTGGCAAACTTCAGAAGGGCCTGGACATGCGCTGGCTTGAGCAGGGGGACCTTGCGTGCGCTGCAGGATTTTAATCCATGACGGCGTAGTGTGTTACTAATGGTTTTCTTTGAGACTGTGGTCCCAGCTCTCTTCAGGTCATTGACCAGGTCCTGCCGTGTAGTTCTGGGCTGATCCCTCACCTTCCTCATGATCATTGATGCCCCACGAGGTGAGATCTTGCATGGAGCCCCAGACCGAGGGTGATTGACCGTCATCTTGAACTTCTTCCATTTTCTAATAATTGCGCCAACAGTTGTTGCCTTCTCACCAAGCTGCTTGCCTATTGTCCTGTAGTCCATCCTAGCCTTGTGCAGGTCTACAATTTCAGCCCTGATGTCCTTACAGAGCTCTCTGGTCTTGGCCATTGTGGAGAGGTTGGAGTCTGTTTGATTGAGTGTGTGGACAGGTGTCTTTTATACAGGTAACGAGTTCAAACAGGTGCAGTTAATACAGGTAATGAGTGGAGAACAGGAGGGCTTCTTAAAGAAAAACTAACAGGTCTGTGAGAGCCGGAATTCTTACTGGTTGGTAGGTGATCAAATACTTATGTCATGCAATAAAATGCAAATTAATTACTTAAAAATCATACAATGTGATTTTCTGGATTTTTGTTTTAGATTCCGTCTCTCACAGTTGAAGTGTAACTATGATAAAAATTACAGACCTCTACATGCTTTGTAAGTAGGAAAACCTGCAAAATCGGCAGTGTATCAAATACTTGTTCTCCCCACTGTATATATACAGTGGGGCAAAAAAGTATTTAGTCAGCCACCAATTGTGCAAGTTCTCCCACTTAAAAAGATGAGAGAGGCCTGTAATTGTCATCATAGGTACACTTCAACTATGACAGACAACATGAGAAAAAAAATCCAGAAAATCACATTGTAGGATTTTTTATTAATTTATTTGCAAACTATGGTGGAAAATAAGTATTTGGTCACCTACAAACAAGCAAGATTTCTGGCTCTCACAGACCTGTAACTTCTTCTTTAAGAGGCTCCTCTGTCCTCTACTCGTTACCTGTATTAATGGCACCTGTTTGAACTTGTTATCAGTATAAAAGACACCTGTCCACAACCTCAAACAGTCACACTCCAAACTCCACTATGGCCAAGACCAAAGAGCTGTCAAAGGACACCAGAAACAAAATTGTAGACCTGCACCAGGCTGGGAAGACTGAATCTGCAATAGGTAAGCAGCTTGGTTTGAAGAAATCAACTGTGGGAGCAATTATTAGGAAATGGAAGACATACAAGACCACTGATAATCTCCCTCAATCTGGGGCTCCACGCAAGATCTCACCCCGTGGGGTCAAAATGATCACAAGAACGGTGAGCAAAAATCCCAGAACCACACGGGGGGACCTAGTGAATGACCTGCAGAGAGCTGGGACCAAAGTAACAAAGCCTACCATCAGTAACACACTACGCCGCCAGGGACTCAAATCCTGCAGTGCCAGACGTGTCCCCCTGCTTAAGCCAGTACATGTCCAGGCCCGTCTGAAGTTTGCTAGAGAGCATTTGGATGATCCAGAAGAAGATTGGGAGAATGTCATATGGTCAGATGAAACCAAAATATAACTTTTTGGTAAAAACTCAACTCGTCGTGTTTGGAGGACAAAGAATGCTGAGTTGCATCCAAAGAACACCATACCTACTGTGAAGCATGGGGGTGGAAACATCATGCTTTGGGGCTGTTTTTCTGCAAAGGGACCAGTACGACTGATCCGTGTAAAGGAAAGAATGAATGGGGCCATGTATCGTGAGATTTTGAGTGAAAACCTCCTTCCATCAGCAAGGGCATTGAAGATGAAACGTGGCTGGGTCTTTCAGCATGACAATGATCCCAAACACACCGCCCGGGCAACGAAGGAGCGGCTTCGTAAGAAGCATTTCAAGGTCCTGGAGTGGCCTAGCCAGTCTGCAGATCTCAACCCCATAGAAAATCTTTGGAGGGAGTTGAAAGTCCGTGTTGCCCAGCAACAGCCCCAAAACATCACTGCTCTAGAGGAGATCTGCATGGAGGAATGGGCCAAAATACCAGCAACAGTGTGTGAAAACCTTGTGAAGACTTACAGAAAACGTTTGACCTCTGTCATTGCCAACAAAGGGTATATAACAAAGTATTGAGATAAACTTTTGTTATTGACCAAATACTTATTTTCCACCATAATTTGCAAATAAATTCATAAAAAATCCTACAATGTGATTTTCTGGATTTTTTTTCTCATTTTGTCTGTCATAGTTGAAGTGTACCTATGATGAAAATTACAGACCTCTCTCATATTTTTAAGTGGGAGAACTTGCACAATTGGTGGCTGACTAAATACTTTTTTTGCCCCACTGTATATATATATGTGTATATACAGTGGGGAGAACAAGTATTTGATACACTGCCGATTTTGCAGGTTTTCCTACTTACAAAGCATGTAGAGGTCTGTAATTTTTATCATAGGTACACTTCAACTGTGAGAGACGGAATCTAAAACAAAAATCCAGAAAATCACATTGTATGATTTTTAAATAATTAATTTGCATTTTATTGCATGACATAAGTATTTGATCACCTACCAACCAGTAAGAATTCCGGCTCTCACAGACCTGTTAGTTTTTCTTTAAGAAGCCCTCCTGTTCTCCAGTCATTACCTGTATTAACTGCACCTGTTTGAACTCGTTACCTGTATAAAAGACACCTGTCCACACACAATCAAACAGATTCCAACCTCTCCACAATGGCCAAGACCAGAGAGCTGTGTAAGGACATCAGGGATAAAATTGTAGACCTGCACAAGGCTGGGATGGGCTACAGGACAATAGGCAAGCAGCTTGGTGAGAAGGAAACAACTGTTGGCGCAATTATTAGAAAATGGAAGAAGTTCAAGATGACGGTCAATCACCCTCGGTCTGGGGCTCCATGCAAGATTTCACCTCGTGGGGCATCAATGATCATGAGGAAGGTGAGGGATCAGCCCAGAACTACACGGCAGGACCTGGTCAATGACCTGAAGAGAGCTGGGACCACAGTCTCAAAGAAAACCATTAGTAACACACTACGCCGTCATGGATTAAAATCCTGCAGCGCACGCAAGGTCCCCCTGCTTAAGCCAGTGCATGTCCAGGCCTGTCTGAAGTTTGCCAATGACCATCTGGATGATCCAGAGGAGGAATGGGAGAAGGTCATGTGGTCTGATGAGACAAAAATAGAGCTTTTTGGTCTAACTCCACTCGCCGTGTTTGGAGGAAGAAGAAGGATTAGTACAACCCCAAGAACACCATCCCAACCGTGAAGCATGGAGGTGGAAACATCATTCTTTGGGGATGCTTTTCTGCAAAGGGGACAGGACGACTGCACCGTATTGAGGGGAGGATGGATGGGGCCATGTATCGCGAGATCTTGGCCAACAACCTCCTTCCCTCAGTAAGAGCATTGAAGATGGGTCGTGGCTGGGTCTTCCAGCATGACAACGACACGAAGCACACAGCCATGGCAACTAAGGAGTGGCTCCGTAAGAAGCATCTCAAGGTCCTGGAGTGGCCTAGCCAGTCTCCAGACCTGAACCCAATAGAAAATCTTTGGAGGGAGCTGAAAGTCCGTATTGCCCAGCGACAGCCCCGAAACCTGAAGGATCTGGAGAAGATCTGTAGGGAGGAGTGGGCCAAAATCCCTGCTGCAGTGTGTGCAAACCTAGTCACATATGTATGTATATGTGTGTGTGTGTTAGAGGTCGACCGATTATGATTTTTCAACGCCGATACCGATTATTGGAGGGCCAAAAAAGCCGATACCGATTAATCGGGCGATTTATTTATTTATATATAAATATTGTCATTATTTCAAATATATATTTTACAGGTACATATATATTATATCACAATTAAAATTACAACAATACTGAATGAACAATGAACACTTTTATTTGAACTTAATATAATACAGAAATAAAATCTATTTAGTCTCAAATTGTCACGAACGTCGTAGTGAGGAGACCAAAGCGCAGCGTGATGCGAATACATCTTCTTTAATTATAACGAAGAATAATAACCAAACTAATACAAAATAACAAAAACGAACGTGATGCTAAATATAACGATTGCAGACATGCAACATCACATAGACAATCACCCACAAACCAAACTGGAAAAATGGCAACCTAAATAGGATCCCCAATCAGAGACAACGATAAACAGCTGCCTCTGATTGGGAACCAATCTAGGCCACCATAGACCTACATAATGCCTAGACTACACACACACACCTAGACATACCCAAAACCCTAGACAAGACAAAAACACACATACCACCCTCGTCACACCCTGACCTAACCAAAATAATAAAGAAAACTAAGATAACTAGGGTCAGGGCGTGACACAAATAAATAATGAAACATCCTCAATTTTGTTTAAATAATGCAAAACACAGTGTTGGAGAAGAAAGTAAAAGTGCAATATGTGCCATGTAAAAAAGTTAACGTTTAAGTTCCTTGCTCAGAACATATGAAAGCTGGTGGTTCAATATTCCTAGTTCTTTAATATTCCAAGGAAAGAAATATTAGGTTGCAGTTATTATAGGAATTATGACGTGTTGACTATTTCTCTCTATACCATTTGTATTTCATATACCTTTGACTATTGGATGTTCTAATAGACACTTTAGTATTGCCAGTCTAATCTCAGGAGTTGATAGACTTGAAGTCATAAACAGCATTGCTAAGAGCTGCTGGCAAACACAGTAAAGTTTGAATGATTGCTTACGAGCCTTCTGCTGCCTACCACCGCTCAGTCAGACTGCTCTATCAAATATCAAATCATAGACTTTATTATAATATAATAAACACAGAAATACGAGCCATTGGTCATTAATATGGTCAAATCCGGAAACTATCATTTCGAAAACAAAACGTTTATTCTTTCAGTGAAATACGGAACCGTTCCGTATTTTATTGAACGGGTGGCAACCCTAAGTCTAAATATTGCTGTTACATTGCACAACCTTCAATGTAATGTCATAATTATGTAATTATGTAAAATTCCAAACTGTTGCATATAGCCTGACTGCATGCAATGAACGCAAGAGAAGTGACACAATTTCCCTAGTTAATATTGCCTACTAACCTAACATGATTTTCTTGTAATTAAATATGCAGGTTTAAAAATATATACTTCTGTGTATTGATTTTAAGAATGACATTGATGTTTATGGTTAGGTACATTCGTCCAACGATTGTGCTTTTTCACGAATGCGCTTTTGTTAAATCATCACCCGTTTGGCGAAGTAGGCTGTGATTCGATGATAAATTAACAGGCACCGCATTGATTATATGCAACGCAGGACAAGCTAGTTAACCTAGTAATATCGTCAACTATGTGTAGTTAACTAGTGATCATGTGAAGATTGATTGTTTTTTACAAGATAAGTTTAATGCTAGCTAGCAACTTACCTTGGCTCCTTGCTGCACTCGCGTAACAAGTGGTCAGCCTGCCACGTAGTTTCCTCGTGGAATGCAATGTAATCGGCCATAATCGGCGTCCAAAAATGCCGATTACCGATTGTTATAAAAACTTGAAATCGTCCCTAATTAATCGGTCATGCCGATTTAATTGGGCGCCCTCTATACCGATTAATCGGCATATATATATATATATATACAGTATATATGTATATATATATATATATACACATACACACACACACACACACACACACACAGTACCAGTCAAACATTTGGACAAAACCTACTCATTCAAGGGTTTTTCTGTCGGGGGCAAGGAGAATGTTGTTGATGACTTCCCTTCTACCAGACAGACAGAGGGACAGGAGGAGAGAAGTATACCTGATTTATGAAGTTACCAAACCTACTAGTGGGCTGTTAACGATCCAAGACAATAGGCTTTGATAGAAATGCTAGTCAGACCAATTGTAAAAAAGAAATGCTATTCCCACTATATAGCCCTGCTAATGGGTATTTGATCTCACTTATTGACATTGAGCTGACCTGTCAGACTAAAGGTATTGGAATCAGATGCACTCATTATGACTCTCCAACACAACTCCGGCCCACTCTGCTTCCCATGGAGCCAGGTAACCGTGGCGATGGTGTCTGTGGAGACCGGGGGTGGATTAACGTCTCCCCTGTCGGTAACCATGCCACGCCTCGACACACACACACTGGGAGGGGTCAACACTAAGCCTGAGGGGACAGGCAAGCACACGTAAACACACACACACACATACATACACAATGCAATGCCTGGATGGTGGCTACTGTGACAGACAGAAACATACATAGGCACACAAGTTGAAGCATTCATGCATACACACACAGACTGTACACACACACCCCGCATACAACTGAGCAGCTATTCATTTGGGGTCAGAACACTCCCCTCTAACAGGGCAGTTGGCAGTGAGGTTTGTCCTGTTTGACAACCATCTTTACCATCAAATCATTCTCCTACACCCTGGCTCCAGTCCAACAACGAGAGGACATAAAATAATGTTTTATTTTCTTCTTTCTCTTTTTATCTCTCTGGGGGATTATTATCCATAAAAGCGGAGTGGAAATGAGAGCGGCGAGCAGTGTTTCCGAGGGGAGGAGTTAGGGCATTGCACTCTTAACCTTTTTTTCCTAATGGAACTTTAAAGCGCTAGGGTAATGTGCTTCCTGCGGAGAGTAGTTGGGAATGGCTGTAGCTATTAAATGCTAATAGGGGTGCTTTTAAGGCTTGAATGGTCCCGAGCCTCTTGGAGAGGAGAGGTTAGAGGGTTCGTTGTGCTTCAGACACACAACCCTTGAGGGAACTGCATTATTAAACCCAATAAGACCCAATTAACTGCTTTAGAGTTTGTACCTATCTAATTGTCAGTCGACGGTACAACCTAATGCTATTTTTAGCGTGCAAGCCAAGGTGTGATCACTGTGACCTCTGACCTTTACCTTAGCCCGAGGGTCATCTCTCCCTGCCCTACGCCCCCTCAGGTCACCGTGGCTGGGGTCAGAGAGCACACCTGTGGGTACATGTCTCAGGTCAATCAGTATAGCCTATAGAGGCTTCAGCAGGGTGTATTTTAGTCCTCAGGTGTTAATGCCGCAAATGGGAGAAGAAATATATGGTTTTCACTTTTCTCATACTGAATAATCAAATCAAAATGTATTTATCACATGCGCTGAATAGAACAGGTGTAGACCTTACAGTGAAATGCTTACTTACAAGCCCTTAACCAACAATGCAGTTTTAAGAAAAATACCAACAAAAAAAAAGTAAGAAATAAAAGTTACAAATAATTAATGAGCAGCAGTAAAATAACAATAGCGAGGCTATATACAGGGGGAACCGGTACATAGTCAATGTGCGGGGTCACCGGTTAGTCGAGGTAATTGAGGTAATATGTACGTGTAGGTAGAGTTATTAAAGTGACTATGCATAGATAATAACAGAGAGTAGCAGTGGCGTAAAAGAGGGGGTGTGGGGGGAGGGGGGCAATGCAAATAGTCTGGGTAGCCATTTGATTAGATGTTCAGGAGTCTTATGGCTTGGGGCTAGAAGCTGTTTAGAAGCCTCTTGGACCTAGACTTGGCGCTCCGGTACCGCTTGGTGTGCGGTAGCAGAGAGAACAGTCTATGACTAGGGTGGCTGGAATCTTTGATAATTTTTAGGACCTTCCTGTGACACCGCCTGGTATAGAAGTCCTGGATGGCAGGAAGCCTGGCCCCAGTACTGGGCTGTATGCACTACCCTCTGTAGTGCCTTGTGGTCGGAGGCCGAGCAGTTGCCATTCCAGGCAGTGATGCAACTTGACAGGATGCTCTCGATGGTGCAGCTGTAGAACCTTTTGAGGATCTGAGGACCCATGCCAAATCTTTTCAGTCTCCTAAGTGGGAATAGGTTTTGTCGTGCCCTCTTCACGACTGTCTTGGTGTGCATGGACCATGTTAGTTTGTTGGTGATGCGGACACCAAGGAACTTGAAGCTCTCAACCTGCTCCACTACAGCCCCGTCGATGAGAATGGGTGCGTGCTTGGTTCTCCTTTTCCTGTAGTCCACAATCATCTCCTTTTGTCTTGATCACAATGAGGGAGAGGTTGTTGTCCTTGCACCACACGGTCAGGTCTCTGACCTCCCTATAAGCTGTCTCGTCATTGTCGGTGATCAGGCCTACCACTGTTGTGTCATCGGCAAACTTAATCATGGTGTTGGAGTCGTGCCTGGTCAGTCATGAGTGAACAGGGAGTACAGTAGGGGCCTCAGCACGCACCCCTGAGGGGCCCCCGTGTTGAGGATTACCGTGGCGGATGTGTTGTTACCTACCCTTAGCCTTGGATGAGTGTGTGTGTGTGTGTGTGTGTGTGTGTGTGTGTGTGTGTGTGTGTGTGTGTGTGTGTGTGTGTGTGTGTGTGTGTGTGTGTGTGTGTGTGTGTGTGTGTGTGCAAGCAAGGGGGTGCGTGTTTGTGTGTGTGTCTCCCTGTGCTTACGTGTGTGTGACAGATGTGGAGAAACATACACTGAATGTGCAAAACATTATTAAAAAAACCTGCTCTTTCCATGATATGGACTGACCAGGTGAATCCAGGTGAAAGCTGTGATCCCTTATTGATGTCACTTGTTAAATCCACTTCAATCAGTGTAGATGAATGGGAGGAGACAGGTTAAATCAATATTTTTAAGCCTTGAGACAATTGTGCCATATTTGTGCTTTTCAGAGAGTGAATGTGCAAGACATAAAATATAAGTGCCTTATAAACGAGGTATGGTAGTAGGGGTGCTCTGGTTTGTGTCAAGAACTGCAACGCTGCTGGGTTTTTCAAGCTCAACATTTTCCCGCGTGTATCAAGAATGGTCTACAACCCAAAGGACATCCATCCAACTTGACACAACTGTGGGAAGCATTGGAGTCAACATGGGCCAGCATCCCTGTGGAACACTTTCGACACCTTGTAGAGTCCATGCCCTGACGAATTGAGGCTGTTCTGAGGGCGAAAGGGGGTGCAACTCCATATTAGGCAGGTGTTCCTAATGTTTTGTACACTCAGTGTATTGACACCACTTAGACTGGGTAAAGGGGCTAAACAGCACCATTAAAAGCCACAAGAGAGCTGCTCTCAGCCACTAAATTGCCAATTCATTTGTGAAATCGACTCAATAAAGACCTCCTCCAATAGCAAGTAATGCACAGACAATCTGTCTCAGCAAGACACTCACTGTGAGAAGAGGTCCAGAGATAAACAACTTTGGTGTCAAATTAGTCATAAGTTTTACAGCCCATTGGCTACCATGATGGACCAAAGCTTTAATGATTATCCTGACCTGTGTGTTTTTGGGTGTCTGAGCAAAAAGAAGGGAGGAAAATACTGAAAGGGAGAGTTGGTGTGTGTGTGTGTGTGCGTGTGCGTGCGTGCGTGCGTGCGTGCGTGCGTGCGTGCGTGCGTGCGTGCGTGCGTGCGTGCGTGCGTTAGAGCCTTCAAGTCCCACCCGGGTCTCTGTGCTCTGGTGGCCAACTGGAGGGCCAAGGTGACTGGGGTTGGCAATCAGAGGGCTTCCTGCCAGATGGACAGCCAGCCAAGAGAGGGTTGGATCTGATTAACACACTCATCTCTTCTTTACACACAGTGCACTAATGGTTGTAATGTACCGTTGTACCCCCCCCCCCCACCACACAAACACACAAACGCACACCATTATCCATCCTGAGCCCATGGTCTTTTTGGATATGTGTCCCTGAGTCTCCATAGAGAGGGTCTATAATGCTTACACATCTGCAGGATACATGGGAAGAATGAATAGAGCTGTGTATGCAGTGTCACGGTGGATTTAAGCTAAGTAACGGATCATATGACATTGTCATTTTGCCAACTCCCTCCTCCCCTCTTCTTGTCCATGGCCACCCTCATCTTAGCTGTACCTGCCAACTCGGTGCCATCTGTGCCAATCCACAGACTGACGTTACTGCACCCAGGGGGCCTCATTCAGACAATCAACCTGGCACTTACAGAAGGACAATGACTGGACAAGAAGGGATGGGTGTGTGTGTGTGTGTGTGTGTGTGTGTGTGTGTGTGTGTGTGTGTGTGTGTGTGTGTGTGTGTGTG
>NC_092089.1:66254911-66357411 GCF_045679555.1 Salvelinus alpinus
ACAAGTGAACTCTCCGGACTGTCGGACCGGCTCTGACCGAGCGAGGCGATTGACTCTGGGCGAAGTTCCCTAGTGGAGGGGGGAAGCGATGCGGTCCCTTCTCTCCACGCTGGCTGTCTTGTAAGTCCCTCTAACCATTTATCAAGAATGTTATTGCCATATGAAGCACATTCTGTTTGATTGTTGCAGTGTGTTGTTTAGTCTTTGACCATATGGACACGGCAGTTTTTGATGGGCATGATTCATGGATGCTCTGGCCTGGGTATTCGACGTCTCATCTCTTCCCATCGGTCACCATAGAAACGTGTCAAAGAAGGTGATTGGCTAATTAGTCAGGGTCACTGGGTCAGGGTTGGGGCTGTGCCACCCATAGGACTTGTCATAAACACGTTTATAACTGTTTATTACTGGTGTAGATGTTGACCATTTCAATTGGATCTAGGTCTATATGATGTACAGTACCGTAATATATTGCATTGAATCCACCATATCACAAACTATCGTTTGATCATAGTCTGCAACCATATTTCATTGAAAATGTGAAATACTTGCCAACTGCAGCTATGTGAAAGGATACAGAATGAAGCCAGGGATTTCATTTGTCTTTCATTGCGTCCATTGTACTTCTCCCAGATGGCAGTCATCTCCAGATAGTTCTCATCTCTCTGTCTCTCTCTATGTCTCTCTCTCTCTCTCTGTCTCTCTATGTCTCTCTATGTCTCTCTGTCTCTCTGTCTCTGTCTGTCTCTCTGTCTCTCTGTGTCTCTCTGTGTGTCTCTCTCTCTCTCTGTGTCTCACTCTCTGTCTCTCTCTCTGTCTCTCTCTGTGTCTGTCTCTCTCTCTGTGTCTCTCTGTCTCTGTCTCTCTGTCTCTGTCTCTCTGTGTCTCTCTCTGTGTCTCTCTCTCTCTGTCTCTCTCTGTCTCTCTCTCTGTCTCTCTCTCTGTTTCTCTGTGTGTCTCTCTGTCTCTCTGTGTCTCTCTGTCTCTGTCTCTCTCTCTGTCTCTCTGTGTCTCTGTGTCTCTCTGTCTCTGTCTCTCTCTCTGTCTCTCTGTCTCTCTCTCTCTCTCTCTCTCTCTCTCTCTCTCTCTCTCTCTCTCTCTCTCTCTCTCTCTCTCTCTCCCTCTCTCTCTCTCTCTCTTCTCTCTCTTCCCCTCTCTCTGTCTCTCTCTCTCTGTCTCTCTCTCTCATATAAATGTATAACAACCTAACAGTATCAGATGAAGAGAAAGATCCAACTCTCCACCACCTCTTCTACGTTATCTTCTCCTCTGCCATGCAGGCTCGCTTTTTTATTTCCCCCTCACTCACCGAGACCACGGGTACTAACTACCGCTCCACACGAACGTTACATCTATGATCATCAACATATTAGCTCGCCTGGCTAACGGCTGCTCTACACAAACTCAAGCATTGGTTCAATGGTCTAGACTCGGAGCTACTGCTCCACACTGGGGCCTATGTCACCTCTGACCACAACACCACAATGAGACCTACAGTGCTATTCTTTTAGAAAACACTGCTGCACGCTGGGACCCGCTGCTACTCTAACCACTGCTCCACACTGGGGCCTGTTACTGCTTTAACCACCACTGAGACTTACTGCTCTGCTTTTCAAACCACAACTCCGCTCTGAGGCCTACTGCTCTGCACTGAGGCCTACCACTCTAACCATTTCTCAACAGTGAGGCCCACTACCTCAACCATTGCTCCACGCTGGAGCTCCGTATTTAGGCCCACTCTACCTTAACGTCTACTCGACATGGGAGAACTTCAGAGACACAGGTTTATGATGTCAGCTTGATGCTTGTTTTGGCACAGGTCCAACGGATAACCAGGTTTTCCATTGGTCCCTCTTATAGAACTATACCTCCCTCTTACGGTCTCTTTTCGTCTCTATCTTTGTTACTCTCCCTCTTCTTCATTTCTTCTGTCTTCGCTTTCTCTGCTCTCCATTTCCTCACTGGCATACTGTGAGTGTCTGTGGTCTGGAAGAGAGAGGTAGAATCCAGAACTGAAGCCCTTTTCTCTCCGTGTCCTCGGCAGCAGCGCAGCAGTGATGTTTTAACAGCTGAGAGTCCTCACAATGCACAGACATCACCACTTTTACAGCTGCACAGGCAGAATGCAGCTCTGGTTCCCCTGGTGTCTGCATCTGTTAGCAGCCCCCGTGAGCTGATACACCAGCTAAGGGAAAGATCACCAGTGTTCTGTCGCATAGAAAGGAGTTTGTCTTCTTGTGTGTTTGGGTTGGTGGGGGTTGTAGTATGTGGGTTGAGTGAGTCGGGAATGAGGTACATGTATGTCTATGAGTACGCATCAGTGGATGGATGCAAGACTTTTCTCTTTTTCACGTTCTCGCTTTCTGTCTCTCGCACCACAGAAAATGGGGACACCCCTCTTTTTCTCCAGCCGCAGTACTTGTACAGTCTCTCTTTCTCCCCGCCCTGTCACTCTGTCCCTATCTCTCCCCGTACACAGACACCTCTCTCTCACTCTCACCCTGCAGTGCATCAGTCTTTTCTTCAGTCCAGCCGTCAGCTTCCTGCTCCCCCCCCCCCCCCTGCGTGCACGCACATACACACATCCAGCGCACAGCTCCACATCTGCGTGTGTGAGGCCATGACAGTGTGTGGGGGAGTCTCCTCCATCCCTAAACACTGAGCATGGGACAGGAGAGAGAGGGAGGGGAGAGAGTGAGAGAGATAGGACAGTGGAAGGGAGAGAGGGAGAGTGGTAGACCTAGAGATATGTGAGAAGGACGAAGAGAGAAAACAGATAGGAGAGAATAGAGAAACAGGTAGGAGAGGAGAGAGAAACAGGTAGGAGAGGAGAGAGAAACAGCTAGGAGAGGAGAGAGAAACGGGTAGGAGAGAAACAGGTAGGAGAGGAGAGAGAAACAGGTAGGAGAGGAGAGAGAAACGGGTAGGAGATGAGAGAGAAACAGGTAGGAGAGGAGAGAAAAACAGGTAGGAGATGAGAGAGAAACAGGTAGGAGAGGAGAGAGAAACAGGTAGGAGAGGAGAGAGAAACAGCTAGGAGAGGAGAGAGAAACGGGTAGGAGAGAAACAGGTAGGAGAGGAAAGAGAAACAGGTAGGAGAGGAGAGAGAAACGGGTAGGAGATGAGAGAGAAACAGGTAGGAGAGGAGAGAAAAACAGGTAGGAGGTGAGAGAGAAACAGGTATGTACTGCATTTGGCAACACTTCACTCAACAAGCTTGCCTCTCCATGCTGTAGTGTAGAACACACAGAGAGAGAGTGAGAGAGAGAAAGAGAGAGAGAGAGATAGGGGAGACAGTGCATGTTCTTCTCCACAGCGCACACACACTCACGCACAAGTGATATTATGGCTACTTCCACAATGGCACAGTACAGTCATGTAGGGGTCAAGAGGTGGTTGAGTGGGAGAGGTGTCAGTCAGTCAGAGGGTTTCCCTGGCTGTGTTTCCCTGGCTGTGTTTCCCTGCTGCTCTGATGGAGCATCTGCTGGAGGAAAACATGGAGGCTCTAGGGTGTTGTCCCCGACTGACCCTGGATGTCTGTCTGTTTGTCTGTCTCGCATGTCGCCATGCCAACTACACCACCCCATCCTGTAACTAATCCCACCTACAGAATGTCTGTTGATAGACACCTACAGAATGTCTGTTGATAGACACCTACAGAATGTCTGTTGATAGACACCTACAGAATGTCTGTTGATAGACACCTACAGAATGTCTGTTGATAGACACCTACAGAATGTCTGTTGATAGACACCTACAGAATGTCTGTTGATAGACACCTACAGAATGTCTGTTGATAGACACCTACAGAATGTCTGTTGATAGACACCTACAGAATGTCTGTTGATAGACACTTACAGAATGTCTGTTGATAGACACCTACAGAATGTCTGTTGATAGACACCTACAGAATGTCTGTTGATAGACACCTACAGAATGTCTGTTGATAGACACCTACAGAATGTCTGTTGATAGACACCTACAGAATGTCTGTTGATAGACACCTACAGAATGTCTGTTGATAGACACCTACAGAATGTCTGTTGACAGACACCTACAGAATGTCTGTTGACAGACACCTACAGAATGTCTGTTGATAGACACCTACAGAATGTCTGTTGATAGACACCTACAGAATGTCTGTTGATAGACACCTACAGAATGTCTGTTGACAGACACCTACAAAATGTCTGTTGATAGACACCTACAGAATGTCTGTTGATAGACACCTACAGAATGTCTGTTGATAGACACCTACAGAATGTCTGTTGATAGACACCTACAGAATGTCTGTTGATAGACACCTCTTCTTAGGTCAAGTGTCAAGGCTGGTGGTGCTGCTGACATCAGAATAAGGGTGACAAGGTTTGGGAACCAGCGACTGTCTGTCTCTTGTAGCACAAAACAAAAAAGATGAAAATGTATGCACTCACTACTGTAAGTTGCTCCGGATAAGAGGGTCTGCTAAATGATCAAATGCAAAAACAAATGTAATATCTGAGGGAGCGGGAGTCCCGCAGTCCAGCCAGAAGCTCTCTCTGGTTTCCCAAGGATAGGTCTCAGTGTCGTGGAAGGGATCAGACGGATGGTAGGAGAGGAATCATTGGATCGGAGATATGCTGAACTTATTTTCTCTTTCCAGATGTATCCAGATGTTGCTGGTGATGTGCAATCCATTGCAGGTGAGAAGCTAGATATGCGCGTGTGTGTGAGTCCATGTTTGTATGGATATGTGTGTATGTCTATAAACGCGTCTTGGCAAAGGCATTTAGGACCTTCAGATTTTTGCGTTGTGTCCATCGTGTCCTCGTATCCTTCCCCCAAGGATGGAGGGAGTGGGGGATAGGAGAGAACATGCAGTAGCAGTATGCTTATTGGTACCCGTGTGTCCCGTGTGTGCAGCAGGTGTTTGGCGTGGATGGGGTTAACTTCAGTGTGCACGTGGAGAACCAGACCCGGGTGAGAGACGCTATGAGCCGGCGGCACCACCGGGTCTACCAGCTCTACAGCCGCACTAGCGGCAAACACGTCCAGGTGCTGGGGAGACGCATCAGTGCCCGCGGAGAGGACGGAGACAAATATGGTAAGACACACACACACACAGACAGGCACACAAGCACACACACACGCCTCAATCCTCCCAGCCTTGGCAGTGGGCAGTGGAGCTTGTCTCCGGAGCACAAAGACCGCATCGACCAACTGCTGACTCAATGATTCACCAGAGAGACACACAGAGAAAGAGAGAGAGAGTGAAAGAGAAAGAAAGCAGGAGAGAGGGGGGAGAAGCCTGCCAGGTAGAGTGTTAGGCAGTGTTAGAAACTCATCTCCTCCATCGATCTATCCATTGATTTTCCATCCTCCCCGTTGTCTTCTCTGGGTTTAAAACAGCAGGCTGCCTCCCCCTCCCCTACCTCCCTCCCCCACTCCTCCCCCCTTCCCCTTTCTCTCTTTGTCTGTAATTATGCCTAACCCATTCTTAAACCACGGAGGATCAATGCAGGAAGAAAAAAAGCCCAACGTTAACGCTGGTGTTCATGTTCCTCTGTGTAGACGAATGGGGTTCATGTTACCAGCTCTCCCATTCACAACCATGCCCTTCACAAACATACCACTTCAAGGCCAGCCTTATTACTGCTCCGGGAGCAGATCTGTTCTTGACAAATGGTTCTCAAAAGAAGAAAGACTGTGGTTAACGCCATCAGGCAATGGCAGTAAAGCATTGTGAGAGGGGAAAAAAGAACAGAGAGCGAGGGGGAGAGCAGAGAGGAGGGTTGAAGGTGCAAACATGTAGAGGGGGGGGAGAGAGAGGAGGGGAGAGTTAAGGGAAGAAGAGGGAGAGAGAAGGGTATTGATTTCTTGTGACCCCTTTGTTTACTAAGGTCATGTAGGAACCATTTTAGGGATTTCTTTTAAAAACAAGCACAAGCCCTCTCTCTAAAGACATTGAGTCAGGGCAGTGTTATTACAAGAGAAGGGGAGCAGTACTTTAATATACACAATCAGCTTCACAATGGCATGATGAACACACACACACACACTCTTAAAACAACAATCCCTCCTGCAGTGTTTGCTAGACTTCTTCTTCTTATGTAGCCTCGCTCTGTGTCGGCTGTCCTCATGTCTTCCTGTATCTTTTTTCATGAGCCCCATTTGTGATGACCAGTCTCTTGTAAGACCGTCTCTGAACAGGCTTCTTTGACAACTAACCATCTACTCACCCAAGTGTCTGCCTGTCCTCGCTTTGCCATCTGCCTGTGATTGATCTGTCAGTTCAACCTAGGCTATAATCTGTCGCTCTGTCAAGTTGCGTTCCACCTCTTCCCTTATTTTCTGTCCCTTTTGTTTTTGGTGCTCTACCTGTCTGTGGCTCTAACGTCTGTCTGTCCCTCTGTCTGTCCCTTCACAAGCCCAGCTTGTAGTGGAGGCCGACACCTTTGGTAGCCAGGTGAGAATCCGTGGCAAAGAAACCAACTTCTACCTGTGCATGAACCGCCGCGGCAAGCTGGTGGGAAAGGTGAGACCTCTTCTGTTTTCTCATGTTCTCAAACAATTACAGCATCATTAGGCTTATGGCAAGAATCACAACAAAATACCCCAAAAAGGGCTGTTTGGAAGCATTCCTGAGCATTTCTTGATTTTTGTTCAGATTGATGGTTTGCTGATCTGCCTCTTCTCTCCTGTCTCTCTCTCTGCTCTCTCTCTGTGTGTGTGTGTGTGTGTGTGTGTGTGTGTGTGTGTGTGTGTGTGTGTGTGTGTGTGTGTGTGTGTGTGTGTGTGTGTGTGTGTGTGTGTGTGTGTGTGTGTGTGTGTGTGTGTGTGTGTGTGTATTCGTGTCTCTGTTCTCTCAGAAGGCCAGTAATAAAAGTGAAGACTGCGTGTTCGTGGAGAAGGTTCTAGAGAACCACTACACCGCATTGATGTCATCCCGCTACGCAGGCTGGTACGTTGGCTTCACCAAGCGGGGGCGACCTCGCCGCGGCCCCCACACGCTGCCCAACCAGCAGGACGTCCACTTCATGAAGCGCTTCCCGCCCGGGGAGTACCCTGAAACCACGCCCTTCCGCTTCACAACGGTCAACAAGAGGAGCAAGAGGGTCCGTGCCACCGGGCCCCGCTAGCAGCTAACGCAAATGGCTACCCTCCATCTGCTGCCCATTGCCACCTGTACCTGCTTATTCAGTAATCGCTAACGGGATAACATTGACCCTTCCTCTGGACTTTAATACATGCTAATTAGCTAACCTGAAGCTAATCGCTGACGGGATAACATTGACCCTTCCTCTGGACTTTAATACATGCTAATTGGCTAACCTGAAGCTGATCGATAGTGGGCCAGAGATACACCCAGACTCCTGACCCCACCTAACGCTTCCTGCTACTGGGATAACATGTACCCTCCTCTGGACCCTGATTGGTAGTTTTACTAACTGTGCTAGTGCCACAGTACATCCACTAACGTGACCCTTGACCCTGCTAAGCCGTCACTGCCCCAGGCTCCACGATCTCTGTCCATTGACTGAAGGCCACTAGCTCATAACCCTGCTATCACAACTAGCCCATCAACCTGGCCCACTCCCCTGCCAGGCCCAGAAACTATGACAAGGCCCCTGAAAGCTAGCTAAACTGATGACCAGGCTTTCCAACTTGTGTAGGCCTTGTTTCCCCTCCAACCTCCAAGCTTGAACGTAATGGTGCTATTGCACTGTCACTGGCCAGTTCATCTCTAGTTTAGAACGGACAAACAAAAACCGGCCACTTTGCTGGTTTATCAAGCAGCCATGCTTTAAGGTAAACACTATTGCTCTGCTAAACAAGAATGAGTTCAGTGTGTTCTCGAAACTGCGGGTTTAAACTCCTTTTGAGGGCTAAAATGTAGCTAAGCTAGCTACACTGTGATAGCCCCAACCTTACTCACAGGCTTGGACCAGTACAACTATCTGACGCTGTCCAGGACTCACTGGATGATACCCACTAATGGACCAAAAGACAGAGACAGGAGAGACAGACAGATGGACAGACTGAAAGTCTATGAGACAGTGGCGTCATGCGAGAAACTGTGGAGCAACAGGTGGACAAACAACACGAGGAACACAGGAAGTCAGTGGAGTGGGGATCAAGCCACAGTCAGGGACTAGACAGAATGGCACTGTGGAAAAATGGACAGACTGCTTTGACGCACTTCTCTCTGTCTCACCCCCGCCTTAGTGAGAAGAATCTGTCAGACTTGGGGTGAATGAATGTGAATGTATGTACAGTATGTGAGTGTAAGGGCACCAAAGAACATTTGGGGGGAATCTGGAAAGGGACTAGAGGCCTAAATTATCCCTAGGCAACCTCCCCCAGCAACTCACTGAAGTGACGGAAGCTTTAAGAACTGGAATGTACAAACCAAGCTGAACCAAAAACAAACCAAATCTAATGACCACCAAAGACAACTGGAGACCAGCACCATGACACCTCCCCAATTCCCACTGCCAGGACAGAATACCCTCTTCTTATAGGCTCAGAGGGTGATGACGGGCGCGTGGGGGAAGGGTGCCTTCTCTTCATATATGCGTTGCTATAGAAACGACCCAGGGGATGACGCTCCTGTGCGATACCATGGATACAGAATGCTGCTACCAGGACATTCAGTGAAACACCAAAGTCTTATACACAAAATATAAAGGGAACAATTTATTAAAAGTTATATAAAGATGACAAAAAAAACTAAATAAGCGATCTTTTTATGATTGTTACTATAATTGTTGATATTATTATTATAAAATTATTTCTTTTATTTATTTCAGCTCTGTGTGCAGCAGTCTTTCTCGAGTCTGTAAACCTGCTTACAGAAACATGTCTACTGTGTCATAAAGCATCTATACACAGCACAGGAGGTTGGTGGCACCTTCATTGGGGAGGACGGGCTCGTGGTAATGGCTGGAGCGGAATGGTATTAAATACATCAAACAAATCAAATCACATTTTATTGGTCACATGCACATGGATAGCAGATGTTATTGCAAGTATGGCGAAATGCTTGTGCTTCTAGTTCCCGACATTGCAGCAGTATCTAACAAGTAATTTAACAATTCCACAACTACTACCTAATACACAGAAATCTAAGTAAAGGGATGGAATAAGAATATGTACATATAAATATATGGATGGGCCATGACCTACCGCCATAGACAAGATGCAGTAGATAGTATAAAAATACAGTATACATCTTGGATGAGTAGTGCAAGATATGTAAACATCATTATTAAAGTGGAATTAATAAAGTGACTAGTGATCCATTTGTTAGAGTGGCCAATGATATCAAGTCTGTATGTAGGCAGCATACTCTCTGAGTTAGTGATTGCTGTTTAACAGTCTGATGGCCTTGAGATTGAAAAACAGCTTCTATCTCTTGGTCCCAGCTTTGATGAACCCGTACTGACATCACCTTCTGGATGGTAGCGGGGTGAACAGGCAGTGGCTCGGGTGGTTGTTGTTCTTGATCTTTTTGGTCTTCCTGTGACATCGGGTGCTGTAGGTGTCCTGGAGTGCAGGTAGTTTGCCCCCGGTGATGCGTTGTGCAGACCGCACCACCCCCTGGTGAGCCCTGAGGTTGTGGGCGGTGCAGTTGCCATACCAGGTGGTGATACAGCCCGACAGGATGCTCTCAATTGTGCAGCTGTAGAAGTTTGTGAGGGTTTTAGGTGACATGGTTTCCATGTGTTTGATGCCATTCCATTCGCTCTGTTCCAGCCATTATTACGAGCCATCCTCCCCTCAGCAGCCTCCGCCGATACACAGGTAAACAACCCCTTCACCATCATCATACATTTACAATATTTACTTAACTATGTGGAACATAAGTCTTCCACAAGAGAGTGCAGCCACTGCTGATCTACCATTTTGGGGTTTCTCACCAGGTTTCCTTTGGGTGGCCATGTTTCCTTTTTTGGAAATATATTGACATGTGGGTCTTGTAGGGCCCTATTAGCTTAACAAAACCTTCATTTCTTACTCTACTTATATTCCTGCCCACTGATCTGAAATTACTGTGGAAAATAACAGTAGGCTTCTGCAAAGCAGTAGTATCATTTTTCTTATTCTTGCTCTCAACCCACAGACATACGCCGACACCTAACCCCCTTCATCCCGCCTAACCCACCACACAAACAACCCTCCACCACCATCCCAACACACAATTCTATCAGGGCACTACCATGAGACTTCAACATGGTTGCGTCACAATAAATGTAATCTTGATTTACTGTATTAAATCCTCTTGGCCCCTTCGGGAGATTAGGGCGTCCACCATGGTTCTCTGCCTCACCGTCTTCTATTACCTCTTTAAATTTTGTCTCTCGCCATGAGATCCCCGTTTTACTAAGTTTCCAGCTGGTTTTTGGCCATCCCTGCTTTTGTAAAGAATCTTCCTTTTCCTAAATCTGCACTGAACTGTAAAAACAGGATAGGTGAAACTAAGCAAAGCCTACTGGCCAGTTACTTACACCTGTCCAGTTCGTTCACATCTGAGCCCATGAAGGGAGCAACCAACCTTGGACTATTGAGATGCAGCACATCGCTTACACACTACCTACTCCCCCATCCCTCCCGGGAGGTCTTTATAGAGATGTCGCTGCCGAATGACCCAATCACGTCGGCAGACACAAACAGCTGACTCAGGGGGGACAAAGGGCTGTACCCGAGGATTCCAAGGAAGGCAGGAGCATGAGAGTGAGGAATCTGAACTGTAGGGGGGAATCTGGAACATCGCTGCAGTTCCACTCAGAATAATGGAAATATTCTGCAGAGCCAACCCCAGAGTAGAAGGTGTATGGTAATCATTTCGGGGAAAGAATGCCAAATATGTGTGAGAACGGCACTGTGACCTGAGAGCTCCAGGAATTATGGGCCAAAATCCGACAGACCCAGAGTAAGCGCACACCATATACTCCACACACACTCTCTCTAAACAGTCACACACACACAGAGGTTTGTTTTTGTGAAATATCAGGAGTTAAGAGTGTAAAAATTGTATTTTCCCTAACCCCAAAACCCAACCCGTAAGCTTATAAATAGCATTCTAAAAAAATTGAGGACCTGCAAAAAGTTCTGACTTCTCCAAAAAGTTAACGTTTCAGGACATTCGGGTGAAACGTTAGGATATTGGGTTCCTGATATGTAGGAAAACAAGTGCAGTCACACACAGACATTTCTACACCACCCCACACATCCATATGACACCAGTTATTTACAGTCAGTGCAATACGGGGTACTCTACCACAACCCACACCACAGGCACTCTACTCTTCCCCCTCCAACAAACTTAAAATAAAAAGTTTAACCCACCCATCCGTTGGTGAAGGATAAAGGCTACTGGTATGGAGCCTGTTTCTACAGTACAGTTGCTCCCCAACTCTACCCAAGAGGCTCAGCTATCCCAGTCATGAATGGAACCCTATTCCTTATATAGTGCACTACTTTTGACCAGGGACAATAGGGAATGGTGCCATTTGCAATGCATGGAAGCTCTGCAGGTTGGAGTTTAACTCTGGCATTTGAAACTACAGTACAACTTGGTACTAAAAAAAAAAAAAACAACAGCCACTTTAGGTTTCATACGAAAGCTGTACTCCCATCTCTAGTACTTTTAAAAAGGAAAACGAAATACTTGTCGCTAAGGAAAACGACATACTGCTACTACAGGGTTGGTTATTCTATTCACACGAGTGGGTAGTGTATTAGAACAAGTTGTAATGGGATATAAGCAGTGTAACTACTTGGGTAGAACTAGTGTTTCACCATATCAGGCTCAGTGATACAGTAGGGTTAGAGCGCCACCCGGTGGCAAAACCTTAGACGACAACGGACACGTTAATGATGCCCAAGTATACTTACCCACCTGCAATGATGTTGAAACGGTCATTAAAGCTAGAATACAGATTTCGTGACACAGCACCACTGTTCGCCCCAGCACGTTTGTTGTTGTTTTGTTGATTAAACAGTGTAGAGTGGCTGGTAATGTGGTAAAAAAAATAATACATAAAAATCACATTTTGTCACATGCTTCGTAAACAACAGGTGTAGACTAACAGTGAAATTCTTACTTACGGGTCCTTCCCAAAAAATGCTGAGGTAAAATAGAAAACCGGAGAGAATGTACTGCGTTCTTTACTTTTCTAACGGACGTGCGATGACGTAAGTCGGGAAAGAACAGTGTTCGTTGTTATAAGTAACCTCCTTGTCGTCGTAATATCCTAAACGGACGTGGCAGTTTCAACAAATACAGATTTCAGCTTCAAGGACGCAGACGCTAACACGCATCTGGGCACACTTACTAATGCAGCCATACACACAATAATGACAAGGGATAAACAAACAGACACATACAGTCATTCACGTTAGTTGGCTCAATACCCAATCACTGTCAAGTACTTTATTCACAATATCATTTTCTTTAAAAAAATCATTTTAATATAGAACAATTTTGACAAGAGCACTCAGTTTACAGCTAAATTGCATTCAGAGTTCCAGCTTCTCTCATAACTAAAGCGAACATGGATGGATAGAGAAAGATGGTGAGCGGAAACGACTGAGAAGAGTGAATGAGAAAGACAATGAGAATAAGAGACAGAAAGAGAACTACAATGCTTAGTATAATTTTACTAAGAACAAAATGATTTGTCAAATAAAATATAAAAACAAAACAATAAAAAACATTCAGAAAGTAAAACAGACGTAAAAGGAAAGAGCATAGGTGTCGCCCAGGACAACGTATCCCGGCAACCTCAACATGCACATCCATTTCCATGGTGACAGAGCAATACAGCCAGTCTTTCTATTAGTCTATGCCGCATTTTACAGGTTCACACACACACATGTGTTCCGCGTTCCGAACAAGTGTTCATCCCAGGGAGAAGAAGAGTAGGAACCAGGATAGATGGAGTGGAGTCTTCATTCATTAACTAACTCCATCTCTCATCCTTCCTCACTCAAAGCCGAGATAAAAGTCTCTCTCCCACACTGCAGCGCCACGGTCATTCTCCGTCCATACGAGCACGTGTGTCTAGGTAGGGTTGGGGGTGAGAACTGAAGAACTAGAGCTTATGGTAGGACTTCTTAAGGTAAGTGATTAGGTCATGTGTGGTGTAAGATATGTAAAAAAAAAAAAAGACTGGTGGGTTAGTGTAGACTGGAGAACATAAGTTAGTGATAGAATATGAAATGTGTGGGTGTGTGTTCAACTGCAGGAAAAGTTGCAGTGCGTGTGTGTGTGTTTCAGGGGTGTGGTGGGAGACTTAAGTCCTTGTCAGAATCGGTGTATGGACAGAAGGATGAGGAAGAAGACGAGTTGAGCTCCTCTCTGCAACACACCCTCCATCAGCCAATCAGATCTCAGCTCCTCCAAGACTCGCTGCAGTGGATGGCGCCACCTGAAGGACAGAGACAGGTCAGAAACTCCAAGCCAGAGTTGCGCGCACGCGTGTGTGTGTGTGTGTGTTACCTGCTATCTGGAGATATAGGTGTAGGTGCGTGAGGGGGACCGGCCCTCTGACTGTCCATTGGTCGACACGTTCAGGAAGTCCCAGATGAGGATGGTGTCGTCATGGGAACTGCTGATGATCTGGAACTCGTCAAACTGCAGCCGGAACACGCGCCCCGAGTGCTCCTGAAAAACACACACACATACCACGTAACGCCACGGTCTACAACAGACCAGGCATTAAAAGATTAAAGCACACAAAGATACTCACCACCAGTGTGCGCAGACACAAGGTGCTGGCTGGGGCTCGTGGGTCCAGGGCAGCTTGCAGGTCCCACACCTTGATTTTACTGCAGAGGAGACAAGGTCAGTAGAGAACAGCAGTGTGTGTGTGAATTGTAAAAAGACAATCTATAAACTCTGTGTGTGACTCACCCGTCATAGGCACCACTGACAATCCTCTTGTTGTCAAAGCGAATGCAGCGGACCAGTTCCTCATGACCTTCCAACACTCGCAAACACGCTCCACACTCAATATCCCATAACCTGGAAAGAAACAACACGTTCACACACACATACAGTGCCTTCAGAAAAAGGTATTCACACCCTTTATTTAGGGCAAGCCTAAATAAGTTCAGGAGTAAAAATGTGCTTAACAAGTCACATGAGCTGCATGGACTCACTGGTGTGCAATAATAGTGTTTAATAGGATTTTTTGAATGGCTACCTCTGTACCCCACACATACAATTACCTGTACGGTCCCCCTCAGTCGAGAGGTGAAAGCACAGCTTCAACCAGAAACCTCATTTACATAAGTATTCCCACACATCAATACTTTGTGGAAGCACTTTGCCAGCGGTTACAGCTGAGTCTTTCTGGGTAAGGCTAAGAGCTTTCCACACCTGGATTGGATTGTGAAACATTTGCTCATTATTCTTATCAAAATGCTTCAAGTTCTGTCAAATTAGTTGTTGATCATTGCTAGACAACCATTTTCAGGTACTAATAGATTTAAGTCAAAACTAACTCAGGAACATTCACTGTCTTCTTGGTAAGCAACTCCAGCTTGTGGCTTTGTGTTTTAGGTTTTTGTCCAGCTGAAAGGTGAACTCATCTCCGTGTGTCTGGTGAAAGCAGACTGAACCAGGTTTTCCTCTAGGATTTTACCTGTGCTTAGCTCTATTCCGTGTCTTTTGATTATAAAAGTCCTTGCCAATGACAAGCATACCCATACTTGAGTAAAAGTAAAAGACACCTTAATAGAAAATGACAAGTAAAAGTGAGTCACCCAGTAAAATACTACTTGAGTAAAAGTCTAAAAAGTTTTTGGTTTTAAATATACTTAAGTATCAGAAGTATAAATCATTTCAAATTCCTTATATCAAGAAAACCAGACGGCACCATATATATATATTTTTTAAGATAGCTAGAGGCACACTCCAATACTCAGACATAATTTACAAACAAAGCATGTGTTCAGTGAGTCCATCAGATCAGAGGCAGTAAGGATGACCAGGGATGTTCTCTCGAGAAGTGTGTGAATTGGACCCTTTTCTTGTCCTGCTAAGCATTTGAGATGTAATGAGTACTTTTGGGTGTCAGGGAAAATGAGAGTAGAAAGTACATTATTTTCTTTAGGAATGTAGTGACGTAACATTAAAAGTTGTAAAAAATGTAACACAGTCAAGTACAGATACCCTCCAAAAACTACTTTAGTAGTACTATCAAGTATTTTTTTACTTAATTACTTTACACCACTGCCCATAACATGATGCAGCCACAACCATGCATGAAAAAATGAAGTGGTACTCAGTGATATGTACATTTTAGTCATTTAGCAGATGCTCTTATCCAGAGCGACTTACAGTAGTGAGAGCAATTTCCCCCCCCATTCTGGTCCCCAGTGGGAATCAAACCCACAACCCTGGTGTTGCAAGCACCGTGCTCTACCAACTGAGCAACACAGGACACTGTAGGATTTGTCCCAAACAGAACGCTTTGTATTCAAGACATAAAGCTAATTTATTTGTCAAATTTTCTGCAGTTTTACTTTAGTGCCTTAACGCAAACAGGATGCATGTTTTGGAATATTTTTTTCTCTCTACAGGCTTTTCAGTCATTTAGGTTAGAATTGTGAAGTAACTACAAAAGTTGAATCATCCGTTTTTCCCTATCATATCCATTAAACTCTAAACATTTTTATTTTATTAAAGTCAACAGTGGCTAAGGCTGTGACAGTCTTGGAATTTGAGGTTACGGTAATTGGCCAGGCCCATGTACACCGTCATAACAGTTCAGGGGGAGGTCACAACTCTGTTTACATGGATATGTGTCCAAATAAAACCTATTTGAAACACTTCATTATCATCATGGCATTTAATTACTATTCAGGTTATTAATGATTAAAATTAAAATTACAGAAGGCTGCTGAGGGGAGGACAGGTCATAATAATGTCTAGAATGGTATCAAACATGGTATCGTACTCATTAAACATATGGTTTCCGTTACAGCCATTACCATGAGCCAGTCCTCCCCAGTTAAGGTGCCAGCAGCCACCTGTGTTATAAATATTAAAATCAACAAATTAAGAAAGGCCAGGTTGGAGCGGGATCTGTAGCATTTTAGTATTGACAACACGAAGAGTCAAAATAAAGATATGCCTACCTTGTCCTCTACTGCATGAAAAAATATATATATAAATAAATAAATAAAAATAGATCCTACTTCGATGCACAAAACCATTCAAACGAAGTCTGATGGGTTTTCCCCACTTTCCCCGAAATAGTACCATAATGTCACAAACCCTGCTGCTGCGGTCATTTGATGGCAGTGGCATATGTTCTTCAAAGAGAAGACGCCTTAATGAGAGAAATAATGTAGACTAAGCTACTGAAAATAGGCCTTTTACAAGATTAATTCATGACAGGGACGTTTTGATTGTTAAAGAGACGGAGTCCAGACAAGCTACTTTAGGAAACCTTCTCAATTATGAAGTTGACAATCAATCATCAAAATAGAAACATGTCCATAGCCTATTTAAAATCAGCAACGCTGATTATGGAGGGGTAGGAGTGTTAGAAAGATTTTTTAAATACTGTTAGTAACATGCATACAACAAAACATTCTGAGAAGCACAGCTGGGCACGACACTACATTTGACATTTGCGAGAAGCAGGCCAGGTACTTCTATGCGTGCTCAGGCACATGCTCTCCATCAACATCAGGGGCGGCAGGTAGCCTAGTGGTTACAGCGTTGGACCAGTAACCAAAAAGGTTGCTGGATTAAATCCCCGAGCTGACAGGGTAAAAATGTGTCATTCTGCCCCTGAACAAGGCAGTTAACCCACTGTTCCCTGGTACGCAGTCATTGTATATAAGAATTTGTTCTTAACTGACCTGCCTAGTTAAATAAAAGTTCAAGAAAAAAATGTATTAACAGGGAAACCAAACACATGCTCACATGGAGCTCCTAAATGGTAAGACTTGTTACTCACAAGTGTAACAATAAACAATGTTTCCACTCCAAGAATGACAAATTACTGTATTTAATACAGGCAGAAATGACAGGGATTAACGGTAAATTGGCTGTTTTACAAACTGTAGGCTACCACATGGGCATTCATAAAAATTAGGAGGGCGGCAATTCGTTTTTGTCTCGCCTAGGGCAGAATGTTGGCCAGGACCTGGGATGATCAGCGTTGATTAGTATATAAATGAAGAAAAGATTCTGTATAAAATTATACCACTCCAGGTTGGAGGATTGGTGCATTGTCCATTTGACATAACAGTGCATTACAGCCCTCAGTCAGAACAAATTTGTCAACTGCTGTTGAATAATTAATGAATAGTCAGACACATCCAAACTTTTTTACAAGACAGATTTATTCATTTACTAGCAAGCAATGAAAACAAAGTCCACATCTTTTTTTCTTTTTTTTTTTAACTGTAGTCCCATAACGCTCTACACCCCACCCCCCCTCCCCCCTCCCACATCTAGGGATTACCTGCTCGAGCATCAAAGAAAAGAGGAAAACGATCTAGAAAATTTGACAGACTAACCCCAAAACAATTGCTTATAATCGTTGGTAAAACTTCACCTAAGGGCGGTGTTATCTACATGAAAATAAAGTAAATCCGAAAATTGATGTAGGCTTATTAAAAAACGGTTTTGACGGTCATTTTATTTTCATGGTGGTCTTCATTCATAACCGTCAGTTACAGTTATTCAATTACTGTCACAGCCCTACCATTGGCCTCATGGTGAAATCACTGAGCGGTTTCCTTCCTCTCCGGCAACTGAGTTAGGAAGAACACCAGTATCTTGGTAGTGACTGGGTGTATTGATACACCATCCAAAATGTCTTTTTTATTTGTACCCATATACCAATAGGTTGCCTTCTCTGCGAGGCATTGGAAAATCTCCCTGGTCATTGTGGTTGAAATTCACTGCTCAAACAGATAAGTGTATGTGTGGGCTACAAAGATGAGGTTGTTGTTCAAAAATCCCACCTGTTCATTTAAATGTATTCCACGTAACTACCTCATGAAGCTGGTTGAGAGAATGCCAAGTGTGTGCAAAACTGTCATCAAGGCATGGGTGGCTACTTTGAAGAATATCATATATATTTTGGATTTGTTAACTTCTCACGAGTCAGCAACCCTGATCCGGTAGCACCCCCCAACTCACCCCACTGATTAGCACAGATAGCATAGCGTCACAAGTAACTTGTAGCATCTAAATATCATTAAATCACAAGTCCAAGACACCAGATGAAAGATACAGGTCTTGTGAATAAAGCCACCATTTCAGATTTTTAAAATGTTTTACAGGGAAGACAGAATATGTAAATCTATTAGCTAACCACGTTAGCGGAGGACACGATATTTTTACCAGGCAGATTCGGCTAGGCGCCCACGTCCAGTTCACATGCACAACAGATATGATATAAAATCGTAAATTGGGTCTTACTATGGCTGATCTTTCATCAGAATGTTGATCAAAGTGTCCTTTGTCAAGATGAGTCGTTGGTTCCGTTCAGAAATGTTCTTTTCCCACTGCATTTAGCACAGGTACCGGCCGAGTGGCACGAATTTCTCAAACGTAAATACAATCCGACAACGGTACACCGAAAAACTCCCGGAAAAATTCAAATAATCTGATTAAACTATATTGAAAAAACATACATTACGATGATATGGTCACATGTATCAAACAAAATTCGACACGGAGATAGTTTGCATACATAACGCCAGCAAAACAGTACACCAACGCAGCTCAAATTCGAGCGATTCAGTAAACCGGAAGTTGTCGGTCACGCCAAAGAATTGGGTCCTATTTCACGTCAGTCCCAGATAAACAAAGAATTTCTCCTCTGACGTCATCTTGACAACCAGAGGAAGGAGAACGAGGTGTGTTTCTGGTCATAGGGGGCACGACCATATATAGGCAGAGCTTTGAAGCCAGCATAACACATCTTGATTTTATGTTCTTGGTCATGGAAAGTGCTGTTGAATGACTTCTGTATCACTCAGAGACAAAATTGAAACGGATTTAGAAACTAGAGATTGTCTTCTTTCCAATGGTATGATTCATATGCATATAGTAAGAGCAATGATTGAATAAGAGGCAGTTTAATCTGTAGAGCAAATTATGCTAAAGCGAAAATATTACCTCCAGTATTCTCAAGAGGTTAAGCACTTTCTTTAGTTACTACATGATTCCATGTGTTATTTCATAGTTTTGATGTCTTCACTATTATTCTACGACGTAGAAAATAGTAAAAATAAAGAAAAACCCTGGAATGAGTAGGTGTCCAAACTTTTGACTGGTACTGTATATGAACACCTGCTCTTTCCATGACACACTGACCTGCTGAATCCAGGTGAAAGCTATGATCCCTTATTGATGTCACTTGTTAAATCCACTTCAATCTCAGTGTAGATGAAAGGGACAGGTTACATGATTTTTAAGCCTCGAGACAATTGAGACATAGATTGAGAAAAGATTTAAGTGCCTTTGAACGGGGTATGGTAGTAGGTGCCAGGCGCACCGGTGTGTGTCAAGAACTGCAACACTGCTGGGTTTTTTGTGCACCCCACGTGTATCAAGAATTGTCCACAACCCGAAAGACACCCAGCCAACTTGACAACTGTGGGAAGCATTGGAGTCAACATGGGCCAGCATCCCTGTGGAAGGCTTTTGACACCTTGTAGAGTCCATGCCCCTACGAATTGAGGCTGTTCAGAGATCAAAACGGGGGTGCAACTCAATGTTTTGTACACTGTGTGTGTGTCTATATCCACAGTGCATTCAGAAAGTATTCAGACCTCTCCCCTTTTTCCACATTGTTACGTTACAGCCTTATTCTAAAATGGATTCAATTAATTGTCCGTAGAGCTCTGAGACAGGATTGTGTCGAGGCACAGATCTGGGGAAGGGTACAAACATTTCTGCAGCATTGAAGGTCCACAAGAACAAAGTGGCCTCCATTTTTAAATGGAGAAGTTTGGAACCACCAAGGCTCTCCCTCGAGCTAGCCGCCCAGCCAAACTGAGCAATCAGGTGAGAAGGGCCTTGGTCAGGGAGGTGACCAAGAACCCGATGGTCACTGACAGAGCTCTAGAGTTCCTCTGTGGAGACAGGGGATATCTTTCAGAAGGACAACCATCTCTGCAGCACTCCACCGATCAGGCCTTTATGGTAGTGGCCAGACGGAAGCCATTCCTCAGTAAAAAGGCACATGACAGCCCGCTTGGAGTTTGCCAAAAGGCACCTAATGACTCTCAGACCATGAGAAACAAGATTGTCTGGTCTGATGAAACCAATATTGAACTCTTTGGCCTGAATGACAAACGTCACCTCTGGAGAAGACCTGGCACCAACCCTACGGTGAAGCATGGTGGTGGCAGCATTATGCTGTGGGTATGTTTTTCAGCGGCAGGGACCAGGAGACTAGTCGGGATTGAGGTAAAGATGAACGGAGCAAAGTTCTGAGAGATCGTTGCTGAAAACCTGCTCCAGAGCGCTCAAGACCTCAGACTGGTGCAAAGGTTCACCTTCCAACAGGACAACGAACCTGAGCACACAGCCAAGCCAAGGCTTTGGGACAAGTCTCTGAATGTCTTTGAGTGGCCCAGCCAGAGCTCGGACTTGAAACCAATCGAACATCTCTGGAGACCAGAAAATAACTGCGCAGCAACGCTCCCCATCCAACCTGACAGAGCTTGAGAGGATCTGCAGAGAAGAATGGGAGAAACTCCCCAAATACAGGTGTGCCAAGCTTGTGGCGTCATACCCAAGAAGACTCAAGGCTGTAATCGCTGCGAAAGGGGCTTCAACAAAGTACTGAGTAAAGGGTCTGAACACTTATGTAAATGTAATATTTAATTTTTAAATTGTAACACATCTGCACAAATTTCTGAAAACCGATTTTTGCTTTGTCATTAAGGAGTAGTGTATGTAGATTGAAGGGAAAAACAACAATTTAATCAATTTTAGAATACGGCTGTAAATTAACAAAAGGTGGAAAAAGTCAAGGGATCTGAATACCTTCCAAATGCACTAACTACCTGACACACAAACATCCTACAATGCACCATAAACCCAGTGAAACAAGATATCACAGACTGGCCGTGTGCAAATACCCATAATGTGTTCTAAATAGCAGGCATTTAGCATATGTGAAAATATAACGTTTTATAGTAAGAGAAATTGGAGGAAAAGAAACGTTGTGTGTTTTAAATGCCAGGATGTCATACTCGTTTCCACTTTTCATCTAGTACGGATTCACCGCATGCTATTAAGAAAATCACCTTTTCAGACCCATGTGTGATTGACAACAGCTGATAATCAAATAATGAACAAACGATGGGAAACGTCGCCATTGTGCATTAGCTAACGCATTATCAGTATGGGTGAGTCTAGTACGTAGATATTTATTGCTTACTGCATACGTCATTTCTGAACATTATGTTAGAAATAGGATGTAGGATGATTAGTACTGTAGTAGACAGGACAGATTTAGGACAGGGACAGTCTCCTACCGTATGGTGTTGTCTGAGGAGCCACTGACCACCAGTCTGTCTCTGTACTGCAGGCAGGCGATGCCTCGCTTGTGTCCGTTTAGCGTGCGCACAAACTCACACGTACTGGTGCTCCACACCTACAGGGGGCAGCAGAGAGAAAGGGGGACAGACATCAATATTCACAGGCAACGACTCCAATATCAAATCTTGTAGAGACAAGATATACCCAAGTGCACCCACATACACGCTAACACACTAGCCCCACATTTTATATCTCATGATCCACACACACACACCTCTCACCTTGATGGTGCGGTCCCCCGACGCCGACACAATGTATTTGTCGTCAAAATCGACCACGTTGACGGCGGCGCGGTGACCCACGAGGACCCGCCGGAGGCTGATGTCGGTGGGCGAGGCCATGTCCCACACAGCTATGGAACGGTCCTTGGAACACGTCACCATCAGACCGTTGCAGAAGCGCAGGTGGAGCACCGCCTCGTTGTGATGGATCAGGGTGTTCAATACCTCACCCGACGTCACGTCCCACACCCTGGGTGAGCGAGGGAGACGGACAGAGGAGAAGGGGAGGGTGGAGGGAGATACGAAAAAAAGAGGAGAAGGGAGGGAGGAGGAGAACGAGAAAAAAAGGGGGGGGGGGAACATTATAAAAAAGAAAGAATGAGACTGATTAATGAAAGCTCTGCTAAACAGACCGACGCGGCCAAGGCTGGACACTGCGCCGTCCCAGTCAACACACCCCACACTAGGGACCAGCCGTTAAGAGCGTTTTTATTGAGTTCCACTGTACGACAGGGGGGGGGGGGATCAAACATACACACAAACTCAGAACACACACTGGAAAAGCTGAGACTCAAAGCCACAAACAAGTGCCCGTCAAGCCGTCGCTAAGGAAGTGAAGTCACATTTTCCTTGGATACCTCCCAGGGAGAGTGTGAAGTAATGAGTGTGTGAAGGTTGAGCTTCTGTGTGCAGCCTAGACTGGCATGGGCTGGCGCACACACACACACACTCTCTCTCTCTCTCTCTCGCCTCAGGTTTGGACATTGTGTGACATTGAAAATGTTAACTAACTATATTGACTATCACAACTCTCTTACAGATAGGAAATCTAACAGCTAGCCTTATATTGGAAGGTGAGAAATGGTGACGATTTAATTTAAATATCAATCTCTTCCCTGTGTACTAGAGTGTGTGTGTAGCTTCTGTGTGTAGCTACAGAAGATAGAGTGAAGTACTGATTATTTCCACAAGAGTGGTAGAGAGAGACTGGCATTCACAAATGATATAGCTCCTGCATCAAAGAGATGGCTGGGCAACAGTTTAGCACTCCTCAACTAGCTATAAATAAATGAGCAGACAGGGCAGGATGGTTTCATATATAGATAGACCACAGACAGATCAAAGCAGAGAGAGAAGGCTCTATGTTTGGCTGCTCGGAGGGTTGGCTGGTGTGACAGTCAGAAGTGACAGTGATCCAATGGCTGTGGAGTGTATTGGGCGAATCCAAGACAGATGTGGAGATGGTTGGCTATCCTGACCAAGACAACTTTTTAGTCACGTTTCTAGGACGACAATGTCCATTCTAGATGTATTTCTATCATATACTTTTTCCACATTTTGTTCCGTTACAGCCTTATTCTAAAATGAATGAAATACAAATAAATCCTCAGCAATTTACACACAATACTCCATAATTGACAGTGAAAACAAGTTAAGACATTGTTGCAAATGTATCAACAACAACAAAAAAAATTGCTTATTTACTTAAGTATTCAGATCCTTTGCTATGAAAATCAAAATTGAGCTCAGGTGCATCCTGTTTCCATTGATCATCCTTGAGATGTTTCTACAACTTGATTGGAGCCCACCTGTGGTAAATTCAATTGATTGGACATGATTTGGAAAGGCACAAACCGGTCTATATAAGTAGACAGGTCAGAGCAAAAACCAAGCAATGAGGTCAAAGGAATTGTCCGTAGGGCTGCGAGACAGGATTGTATCAAGGCACAGATCTCGGGAAGGGTACCAAAACATTTCTGCAGCATTGAAGGGCCCCAAAAACACAGTGGCCTCCATCATTCGTCAATGGAAGAAGTTTGGAACCACCAAGACTCCTCCTAGATCTGGCCGCTTGGCCAAACTGAGCAATCTGGGAAGAAGGGCCTTGGTCAGGGAGGTGACCAAGAACCCGATTGTCACTGACAGAGCGTCAGAGTTCCTCTGTGGAGATCGGGGAATCTTCCAGAAAGACAAACATCTCTGCAGCACTCCACCAATCAGACAAAGATTATCAGAGAAAAGTACAGCGAAATCCTTGATGAAAACCTGCTCCAGAGTGCTCAGGACCTCAGACTGGGGTGAAGGTTCACCTTCCAACAGGACAACGACCCTAAGCACACAGCCAAGACAACACAGGAGTGGCTTCTACAAGTCTCTGAATGTCCATGAGTGGCCCAGTCAGAGCCCGGACTTGAACCCGAGCGAACATCTCTGGAGACCTGAAAATAGCTGTGCAGCGACGCTCCCCATCCAACCTGACAGAGCTTGAGAGGATCTGCAGAGAAGAATGGGAGAAACTCCCCAAATACAGGTGTGCTAAGCTGGTAGCGTCATACCGAAGAAGACTCTTTGCTGTAATCGATGCCAAAGCTGCTTCAACAAAGTAATGAGTAAAGGGTCTGAATACTTATGTATTCTAAAAACCTGTTTTGCTTTGTCATTATGGGATATTGTGTGTAGATTGATGAGGGGAAAAAACTGTTTCAGCAATTTTAGAATAAGGCTGTAACATAACAAAATGTGGAAAAAGTCAAGGGGTCTGAATACTTTCCAAATGCACTAACTACCTGACACAAACATCCTACAATGCCCCATAAACCCAGTAAAACAAGATATCACAGACTGGCCGTGTGCAAATACCCATAATGTGTTCTAAATAGTAGACATTTAGCATATGTGAAGATATAATGTTTTATAGTATGTGAAATTGGAGGAAAATAAACGTAGTGTGTTTTAAATGCCAGGATGTCATAGTGTAATACTTATGTATTCTAAAAACCTGTTTTGCTTTGTCATTATGGGATATTGTGTGTAGATTGATGGGGGGGAAAAAACGGTTTCAGCAATTTTAGAATAAGGATGTAACGTAACAAAATGTGGGAAAAGTCAAGGGGTCTGAATACTTTCCAAAGGCACTGCAGGGTTGCATTTGGACACTGTGGGTTTTACACTGTGACATACCGGGTGGCTAAAGCAGTCGGTAATATACCGACATAGATGGCAGTGTAAGGTTGTCCCCCCAAACGGCACCCTATTCCATATATGGTAGTGTACTACTTTTGGACCAGAGCCCCATCGGTCCTGGTGAAAACTAGTGCACTGCATGGGATATAGGGTTGCATTTGGACAAAGCCTGTGCGTGTGTGTGTGTCTGTATATATATAAAATCACTGTGTCATACCTGACAGTGGAGTCGGAGGAACCAGTGACTATGACTCTCTCATCATACTGCAGACACAACACTGACCCTGTATGACCTGTCAGGATCTTCAGACACTCCAGAGACTGCTTGTCCCAGATCTACACAGATAGAGGGAGGAGGAGATGGCAGGAGAGAGAGTAGAAAAAGAAAGATGAGTTAGCACGAGGAAGGGAGAGAAAGCGAGCAGGAGCAGATGTGGGTCAGGGTAAGCTGGTCTCAGTATTGTTCATGCCCCATTTCCATGCAGTGTGGAGGGATCCCTGTGTACTAGAGCACTGGAGATGGACAGGCTAGCCCTTTCCTCCCTCCTCCCCCTCATTCTCCAGGCCAGACAGATGAGTGGAACACACAGAGGGTGGGCAAATGACTCATTTCATCCTTTAATTCATGTCTTTCCTTTGAGATACAGACAGCTGTTGTTTCACATCAAAGGCATAGTCTGCAATAACATGATTAATCCATTTCGACCCGTCCAAAAACACAAGTACACTCACGCACCTTTATGGAGTTGTCTCTCAGGCCGCTGATGATTTTATCGTCGTCGTACTGGAGGCAGTAGACTCCTTTACTGTTCTCTGACCGACACTGGATCCTCTGCAGGTTGTGTCTGCCACACCGCCAGTTAGCCTCGATAGTCTATACACACACAGGAGAGCAGAGAGGGGGTAGAGGTGAGGAGAGCAGAGAGGGGAGAGAGGGGAGCAGAGAGGGGGTAGAGGTGAGGAGAGCAGAGAGGGGGTAGAGGTGAGGAGAGAGGGGAGCAGAGAGGGGGTAGAGGTGAGGAGAGCAGAGAGGGCGTTGTCAGGTAGTGGGAAGGAGAGAGAGATCTCAAGAGGAAACACACAGACAATAGGGGGATAGAAGAAAAGAGAGAAAAGAGTGGATATATGAGGGAGGAAAAACACATCGGATGGGGAAAAAGAGCAACGATGGGTGAGACCAAAATAGATCCCTTCATCTAAAGTATTAATCAACCTTATTGATTGTTTTTAAATCACGCCCACGGTCTATAGACACAGAACGCATCCTCCCCAAATGGCACCCTATTCCCTACATAAGGTCACCAGAGCCCTGGTCAAAAGTAGTGCACTAAATAGGGAGCCATTTGAGACATAGCCACCGCCTGAACAAGGTTTTTTTGTGGACAGAACTACAGTCTAACCTCTATGTCCTGGATGATCTTGGGGTACAGGGAGTGGTAGTAGGAGTTGGGCGGGACCTCTGTCGTTCGGTTCTTGAACAGATACTTCTCCCTGAGATGATGGACAGAACAATAAGCCAATGAGAAATCAATCTTCAGAACTTCCCTATTCCGTGTGTCTCCGTCTCCAGTAGCTCGACGAGCGTTCGTGTTCATGCTCACCACTGGTGCCTCTCGGACAGGCCTTTCCAGAGGGGGTCTGTGCGGACCATGCGTTCTATGAGTTTCTTCCAGAGCATGCCCTCAGAGATCACCCTCTGCCACTCCTTACACACCAGCTCCGCGGAGCACAGAGACTGCGCGTCCAGGAACGACAGGATGTTCTCTGCTATGTGGTCCAGACCCTGGGCTAGAGAGAGGAAGCGAGAGAGATGGGGTGTAACTGTTTGTTGGGTGTGTGAGCATGGTGTGTGAAGGAGTGCAAAAGTGTGTGGAAGATGGAGCTCTGCTACCTAACACTAGACACCAGCTTAGGGGCCGAGCAGCTCCGTTTTTTTGGGTCAATTTCTAGGTTACGGGCTGGGCTCTGCCATCAGTAACATTTTGAAGTTGAGCCGTTCGCTCGTCATCTGCTGTGCAGTAGCCTACAGTCATACCTGCCTAACATGGTGCCAGAAGTGCTTTAACCTCGTCAAACATTAGACCGAAATATTGTCCGCGTCGACAGGAGAGATTTTGTCACAGGAAATAATAACGTTCCCGGAGATCAAAGTGACGAAAAGTAGTTAGCTAGCGGCTAACTGCTCTCTCACGTCTCGTCATTGAGCAGCCCAAGGCGGAGCCGTTGCTATGGATACTCAGACAGGATGTGCATGCAACAGTGAAGGGAGGGGGAGAACAGACAGAGACCAGAAGCGAATTGAGGGAAGTTATTTCTAATTTTGGGTTGGGACCGGGCTGGGCCTTAAATTAGGCAGAAGCAAATCGGCCCTGGGTAGGGTCTGAACGTCACGGGCATTCGTTGGGCTCAGACTTAAAATGCATTCCTGTGCTGGACTCCAGCGGAAGCATCCAAAAGAAGTTGTGAACGTGTGTACGCGTGGGTGAGAAAGCGTGTCCGGAAAAGAAGCTAAAGGGTGTGTATGGTTGTGGCAGTCACGAAATTGTCAGCCGGTGATTGTCAAGCAAATAACTGGTCGGTCTCACGGTAATTGACCGTTATTTAACATTAACACATTTAGCATCTCCTGGCTTCCACACAGCCTCCAAGCCACTGATGCAGACCTTTGAAACATCTACATTTTTTTTTTAAGTCTCACAAAACCATGTAATATAGCCTACACCTTCACAATGAATCCATTATTTATTTTAGACGGGTCTAAAGCATGATATGAAGAAAATGTAGTCTATTACAGAAGAACAGAATAGCATACTCTGAGTTGTCCTTATGTTAGGTCCTGATGTGGCAATGCCAAATGGCTGTGGGCTACACTAGTTCATTTGGCAGACAAGATTTGCTTACAATTCCATGTCATTATTTTATGACGAGTACAATTGAACAAAGCTGGATGAAATAGAAAGTATATTTTCTCCAAAAGATTTGAGGGAGCGCGCCCATGCGGTGGCTATTCTGTGTCGAACGGTAAAGAAACAGGTATGCTTCATTTTAAGTTATTGCATTTAGTTATACAACAAACGTTGGGCATGACGTTTCGATTTTTAATACATTGTAAGGCTGCATGATGACACTAATGATGATTTGAAAAAAGTCGCTTGAAAAAACAAAGCAAAGCTCATGTCTTTCATCAGGCTGTACACACTTCAATAATCTCTCATTCACAATTTGACAAGCACTTGATAATATCTACAATTTCATGGTGGCATCCCCTTTGTGTGGCCGTAATGCACCCTAAAACAGTCTGCACGCGTCCTTATCCAATTCCAAAGGTGCATATTGAAAATATTGGAAGAACTGTCCACATTTACTTATCGTCAGCCAACAAGATGAACAGCAAAAGCACTAGCCTATGTCAATCAACTATCCCCCATAGTACAAAAGTCAACCTATTCTATTCTGTGTGAGAAATAAATATTTCAAACAGTCGGGGACAGTTATGGGATGCGATAGATCAAAAAATAAATACATTTTTCTTTTATATGATAGTGGTTGTATTTACTCAATGTGCCTGATGCAACAGATCAGAATGTTTAGCTTAAAATGTTGATAAACTATTAGGCTATTTCTTCACATTAGAAGTGCAGCAATGCGTACATGGTAGTAGAATATAAGAGCGAATGTTCCATTAGCGGGAAAACACTGTTATCAAAAGTGACCGCAAATACAATTATGCATGTAATCCTTTTTATAAAAGGTGCATTTTTAATGGTGAAAATTATCTTCCCCAAAAGTGAAACTCATGCGCTACTTATATATGCCAGTTAGGCTCTTAACCGACTTGCCAAAACGATAGTTTGTTAACAAGAAATTTGTAGAGTGGTTGAAAAACAAGTTTTAATGACTCCAACTTAAGTGTATGTAAACTTCCGACTTCAACTGTATGTGGGAACTCCTTCAAGACTATTGGAAAAGCATTCCAGGTGAAGCTGGTTGAGAGAACGCCAAGAGTGTGCAAAGCTGTCATCAAGGCAAAGGGTGGCTAACTCGAAGAATCTAAAATATATTTAGATTTGTTAACTATTCTACAATGTAGAAAACAGTAAATATAAAGAAAAACCCTTGCATGAGTAGGTGTCCAAAATTATGACTGGCACTGTATGTGTGAAATTTGTTTTCACTTAGAATGGACCATTATCACCCACCTGTATCGAAACAGGGGCAGCGGGAAATAAATACATATCATCTATGCACTTAAATAGCGAATGGAGGACGCTTTTCCCCGTGGTTTATTTTCATGCCAGCCAGGTAGGCTACACTCCGGTTGTAAATATAAGCAATGTGCTTAATATTAGTAAAGTTCAGGAATAAATATAGTAGGCCTGCCTATAGAAAGCTGAACCACAGCTTTTTAGTAGAGGCCATCACTCTGTTTTCTCATGCAATTGCATTGCTTATTGAAATGTTGCACAACATGAGCTCATTGGCTCTCATGAAGTGTTTGATTAGATTTTCAATAACATTTGCATTGATGTCAGAATGATTAGAGGGACAATAGAGTGCCAGGCAGTTAGCAAGTTTGGTAGGCTACCCAATGACCATGAGCAGGCATCAGAACTTGAAGACAAATTACCGTGACTAAACAGTCACGTGGAATTTGACTGCCTTCATGACTTGTGACCGCCGGCGTGGCGGTGTTACGTTCACCTCAACAACCCTAGGTGTGTGTGTTACCTGGCAGTGCTGTGATGAAGTCTCGTTGGAGCATGGGTTTGAGGTAGGTGTTGATGTGGCCGTGTTGGTAGTGGCACATTCGGGAGATGAGGTGTTCTACAAACTCCACTTGGTCAGTCTCGGACCACTGGTCAAACAGGGCGATGCAGTGCGCCTTCTCCTTGTCGTTGCCCCCCTCCGACGGGCGCTTACGAGAGCCCGTCATCACAGGACCGTTACTAAGCTGAGAGGGAGAGGACAGAGTTATACACACACACGGCACTACGGGTTCCATTCCCACTGAAATTGCCATAACTTAAGTGCCTTTTCCAAGGACAATTGACACATTTTACGATGTAATATCCCTCAGATATATTACACAGATTCCACACCCTCATAATCCACCTACACACACCTTGGTGAGAACTGTGGTCTTCTTTGGCGAGAGGTCGTCTACGTGGTTCTGAGACTCCATGACTGATGTGTTCTGTATGAAGAGACAAGAACACGGGGAATGAATGGTTAGAGCTCATTTGGTGTCTGTTAAGAAAAGGTAAATGAACACAAATGTGCAAAATGGTAGCAGAATGCAGAGTACAATGGCACACACACACACACACACGGCTAGCTAATAATGTAAGAAAGGTGATCTCTATCTCCTCTCCCTGTGATGTGCAGTCTGGACAGGAAATTAAACAGGAGTATGTGGGTATGGCTACTAGACAAACCCTGCAGTAATGAAACCATAATCTGATAGTACACAGCCCTCCAACACAGACAGTTTGCATTTCAAATGGCACCCTATTCTCAACTACGTACTACTTTGGGTCAAAAGCACAACACCGCATAGGGAATAGGGTGTCATTTGGGATGCAGCCACAAACAGTGGGAGAATGCTGGGAGGAGTACTGTTAAAAGGTTGAACCAGACGGGCTCCCTCTCCCATTTAAAACGTTAACAGATACACACACAGCCCGTGCTTGTTATATGTCTGTGTCAGCCACACACACTTCACCTGACACTGTCACAGATTATTGAGAACCCTGTCCAGATGTGTATGGACGTATGTAGAAGAGAAACACAAGGGACTTCCTCAGATGGCCTACAGTAGCATATCTCCACTATTTGATCTGCAAAAATGAAACTGATATTGCACTGGATCATTTGTCGCTCTTCAACGGAGAGACTGACAGACCAATAGTAACAAGTCAAGTACACAAACAGATGGGTACACAGACAAGGTCAGGGGTCAAGGCTGATGCGGACACTAGTGTTCATGCAGCAGTGCCATACAGAGCAGACAAACTAACAGACAGAGACAGACAGAGCAAGCCTAGGGACAGGCTGCCAGAGACAGCGAGCATACCATGGCGCCCCTCACTTCCCCCCCCTAACACAGGCAGGGCGGAGGTTCCTAGACCATCCCCTGCCCAACACACCTCCAGGCAACCTAGCACTGCACCCCAGGCGACATGCTCTGGTAGCCTCTCCTTCCTTTCACCCCAGCCAGCAGCGACCCCAACTCTGCCCATCTAATTCAGATTAACTAGACAACTCTTGTAAAGTAAACTGTGGAACTTTTGTCAGAACTTAAAAATATAAATCCCAAACTTTAGAGTAGGGAGGGAGAGACTTAGTCTAGCTATCTGGAGCTTTACTTTCACAAGACCTAGCTAGGTTTGGCCAGGCTTGATACAATCCTGTTCCTGTGATTCACGGGTTAGCCTATTATGCTATCTTTGATCGAAGTTTGGTCTTGGTGTCACTTCAGCTTTGACCAAAACAACTTTTTACCAAGGAAAGAGGGAGGCATCTTTCAGGCGTGCTTGTCTGTATTGATCAACCCTTTTCTAGAAGGCTAAATATGAACTTGAGCCAGATGTCAGATATCCTGTAAGCTGGGCTGGAGAGAGAAGCATATTTTTGGGAGGAAGAGGCGGGAAGGCAAGGGGGCCTGGGGAGGGTGCAGTACACAGTTCATGGTGTGGTAAGAGGCTGGGGGGGGGGGCAATAGGTAGGTCAGAATTAAGAGGAGAGTAGCAGAACCTGGTTGTGTGCCCGGGTGGAGGGGATGCTCTGCAGGCACCTGAGTGCACACAAACTCTCTGCCACCGAGGAGCAGCCCAGCCAGAGAGAGCGAGGCACAGAGCACTGTGTGAGAGAAGGAGAGATAGGAAGAGGAATGAAAGGAGAGAAAAGAGGCATGAGACAGGGATGGGAGAGAAAGGATGGGAAGAGAGAGAATGAGGAAGAGATGAGTGAACAAGAGAGATGAGGGGGGGAGGAAAGGAGTTGAAGAGGTAGAGGATAGATGAGTAGCAGGAGGAAGATGAAAATGGGGGGGGGGGGGGTAGAATATACATAGACAAAAAGGAGTGGAAGAAATGGGCGAAATGTGGAGGGAAGACAAATATGACCAAACAGAATAGGAAAGAGTAAAGAACAGATTGGTGTGTGTAACCAAACCAGTGTTCGTGAAGATGAGAAGAGAAGGTGGGTTGGGGTAGTGAGGGGAAAAACCAGTATTAGAGCTACACGCACATTTGCACAGTGAGCGCAGAAACACATACTTACACACACAAGGCATAGACAGACACACAAAAGCATTGTTAGATATATGAAGTGGGTGGGGATAGGAAGAGAAGTTGGAGGGAAGAGTCCGCAACGGACACCTTCGTCAATTTTAAGGCCTTTGATTTTTGCTAATGCCCCGCCCTCTGTTCTTCCATCCTCACACTATGGAAGTGGTTAGTGATTTACATAGGGTCAAAATACACAGACACACATAAAATAATCTATTACAAACATAACATATGTACATTGTCAATTCAGTCCAAGTAGGCTATCTAATGGGACTGTCTAATATAGCCTAGGTTGGGGAAAGGGTACACAGGGAAGGGAAGAGGGTAACTGGAACAGAAACATGACATGTATCCTAGCTCAAGATCAATGTAGTTTACTTGCAGGGTGGTTGTGTTGATATAGGTTTAGTCAATGTCAAATAAGGCTTACCATTGAGCTTAGTAATGGTTTAAAGAGGAGTATGACTGACCTAATAGGACGAGGGAAAACTCAATTGAAGTCTTGACAGGCTCATTAGCTAGTTACAGGTGAATCACCTAGAGATTTCGGATTCAGTGTGAAAATAATGGCATCATTGCTGCGGTGTGAGGAGCGAGTCTGGTTATGTGGAATTTAACTTTGCCAAAACAAACAGTGGCGGCTGAGGATTGTTGTGCTGGCTGAAACCAAATCGGTTCCTTTTTTAACAAACCATTTTATTGTAATTATCAGGCTTACTGTAGAGATCTGTTTCCTGCTACTAGTTACCAACACTGAAATATTATTCTAATGTTAGCCAATTGACAGTCTTGACAGGCAGATGTCCTTTTTGATAGACGACATCGGACCAACAAGTAGTAACGTTAAAACGTGCAAGGTAGAACTCTGGGCAAACAGCTAGCCATCACCCCAAAATCTGATACATTGGCTTTAGGACTGGTCAGGTGGCTAGTCCAATCTAGCTAACGTTACCTATAAGTCTGCGAGCTAACTAACGTTACCTTGGTAAACTGAAGAATGAAAAGATGGAAAAACCAAGTACAACAGTTTGTTACAAATGTCAGCTGTCCAAATCAAGTAAATTACAATTATTTATGCATCACAATGTCACGGTGCCCAACTATTTGTTGCTTAACTAACTAATAACTCGTTAGCAATGAAAATACCCCTCGCGAGTTAATTTTGTGCACTTCCTTCTACGCAGCTTTATAAACATGAACACGCACACCAGAAGAACATTCAGAAATTCACATGGAAGGGTGTGGGCAACATTTAATTGTATTTATCAGACTTGAATATGTATTTCTGTAGTTATCCAGCTAACGAGCCAGGTACGTTGTGTCCAAAGTTAGCAGGCTAGTTAGCTAACTAGCTGTGACACACAGGGCCGAGTGGCGCAGCGTCACCGCAGCCAAAAGCTACACCGAAATCCGTGACTTTATTCAGCGGACGCCTTGCAGAAACCATTCGACTATTTTACATGAGGTTACGGATTCAATTTGGCCATTGCAAAAATCATGGACTATCCTGTCACATTTACTAATAGGTTTCGACGACCTAGTCAGTCGCTGCACCAGGACCCTCAAAGAAAAATATCAATGTTTCAGGCCCTCCCTCTTTTTCTAGTTCCCCTTCCTTTTTCCTCCAACTCTCCCGACCGTCGGTTCGGGTTGGTACCATGTTCGGCCTTCGATTCAAGCCTCTATGGCTCCTTTTCGTTCCCAATAGCGACCTAGGGGGTCAATGTCACCAAAGCTTACCATTAATTCCAACGTTTTGTCCTCAATCTCTGGCTCCATGTTGTTGGTCACCCCGAAACTCGGCTGTGAAAATGGAAACCAAACACTGCGTCGGGGGCTGCAAATGCAGAGACGTCATTCACTTCGCTCAGCCAGCTTGGCAGGGCCCCTCGTGAATCCGACACTCTTGACTGGCCAAGCTCTGCTAGAGGCGTGCCTTAACTGGCTTGCCCCACATTGATTGGCTTGTCGTGCTATCAAGGCATTCCCCTAACAGAAGGCCAAATGTTTGAAGATGCTGCCATTCGGAGAAACACATCAAAACTATACCACTCATCACTTTTAGAACGATACAAAATATGCTTTCTATGAGTCTCAGAGATGACTCGAGTCATATGTTAACATAGTACATAAAGGAATATGACGAGCAAGCAAGCAAAACCTATTTTGCAGTACTTCTAATATAACACTGTAAATTAATGTAGACACTAGTATACAAGCACCAGATAATTTGAACTGACAAGTGGATATAGAACGGCTAAAATGACATCAAGGGATGCATCTCTTCGAACAGGGATCTTTAGGCCAAGATGGGCTCATGAGTGGCGCAGCGGTCTAAGGCACTGAACCTCAGTGCTTGGTGCGTCACTAGACACCCTGGTTCGATTCCAACGTGATTGGGAGTCCCTTAGCCTCGTCCGGGTTTGGCCATCATAAATAAGAATTTGTGCTTAACCGACTTGCCTAGTTAAATAATGATTCAAATAAAAACTATTAAATGAGCAATGTGTGGGCAAATGTATTTGTGACAAATGGTGTAGAATGTGTTTCTCCCGAATTACACATTCTCCTTACCTTTTTGATAGCAATTGATTTGAGTCTTTAAAAACCTGACCAGTGAATCTACCTCTAAGGTCCTCATTGATTAGAATTTAGTATCCTTACTTTCCACACCAAATAAAATACATGCACCATGATGATCATTACAGCAAAACAATTCAGACATTCTACAGTCACACTCATTGGTGGTTATTGGCCAAAGAAACCTTTCATTGGTGGGGAAACACGAAGAGCCAGCCGCTCTGGGAAGGCCAGCCACTCCACAGGATTGTAGACGACAGTGGATGAGGAGGAGGTTTTGAGCAGTTCAAATTTAATACCCCCCTTCGCTACAGAAACCCAGGTAAAAAAAAAAAACTCCCCACTCTCATAAAATTACAACAGCAGGAACCAATAAAAAAATGAAATGCATTTTTTTTAACGCATTGAAGGGGAAGAAATAATCTATTTTTTCTATATGCGAGGAGTGAGTCCAAAGTCTTCATCAGACCGTCATAATCAGACCGGGGGGACGGTGGGGGTCAGCGAGTGAGGATTGCTGGGAACTTGCTGTTGTGTTCATTCAAAATGGAGGGGAGAAAAATCTACGAACAAAAAATATTTGAGTCAAGTCCAATCCAACCAGGGGAAGGAACCAGCACTCTAAGGCAGGGATTCATTCAGGAAGGGTTGTGTCCTATGGATTGAAATCAAACTTCACTCTTCAGCCTTTGTGAGCGTTAGTGGAAGTGTGTGTGTGTGTATATGCATTTAAAATTGAATGTACTGTATATGTCTGTCTATATGGTCGATTCAGCTCCCCCTCTCACTTGCAGCAAAAGATAAGTCATTTTTCTTTCCTTATTTCTTCATTCATTCTTGCAGGTTTCTTCCCCCTCTTTCTCCCCAATTCAGTTCCCTACTACCTAGTAGTCATCTAAATCGAAAAACTCATCGTCCTCTGCCTGGTAATCTATGGCCTGGAAATCCACCCTGTACCGCAAGCATCCTGAGAAAGAGAGAAAGAGTCAATTATCCAGGTGAAGACTTCTGCTGGATTGAAGGGTCATTACTAATGTTAGGCTTTTGAATTTGATCTCATGCTGTGAACTACCCCCACAACATGACCATAAGAGAGACACCTACACTACTGTTCAAAAGTTTGGGGTCACTTAGAAATGTCCTTGTTTTTGAAAGAAAATCAAATTTTTTGTCCATTAAAATAACATCAAATTGATCCGAAATACAATGTTGACATTGTTAATGTTGTAAAATACTATTGTAGCTGGAAACGGCTGACTTTTAATGGAATATATACGTAGGCGTACAGAGGCCCATTATCAGCAACCATCACTCCTGTGTTCCAATGGCACGTTGTGTTAGCTAATCCAAGTTTATCATTTTAAAAGGCTAATTGATCATTAGAAAAACCTTTTGTAATTATGTTAGCACAGCTGAAAACTGTTGTGCTAATTAAAGAAGCAATAAAACTGGCCTTTAGACTAGTTGAGTATCTGGAGCATCAGCATTTGTAGGTTCGATTACAGGCTCAAAATGTCCAGAAACAAAGTACTTTCTTCTGAAACTCGTCAGTCTATTCGTGATCTGAGAAATGAAGGCTATTCCATGCCAGAAATTGCCAAGAAACTGAAGATCTCGTACAACGCTGTTTACTACTCCCTTCACAGAACAGCGCAAACTGGCTCTAACCAGAATAGAAAGAGTGGGAGGCCCCGGTGTACAACTGAGCAAGAGGACAAGTACATTAGTGTATAGTTTGAGAAACAGACACCTCAAGTCCTCAACTGGCAGCTTCATTAAATAGTACAAGCAAAACACCAGTCTCAACATCAACAGTGAAGAGGCGACTCCGGGATGCTGGCCTTCTAGGCAGAGTTCCTCAGTCCAGTCCAGTGTCTGTGTTCTTTTGCCCATCTTAATCTTTTATTTTTATTGGCCAGTCAGATATGGATTTTCTTTGCAACTCTGCCTAGAAGGCCAGCATCCCGGAGTCGCATCTTCACTGTTGATGTTGAGACTGGTGTTTTGCAGGTACTAATTAGTGAAGCTGCCAGTTGACGACTTGTGAGGAATCGGTTTCTCAAATCAACAGTTTTCAGCTGTACTAACATAATTGCAAAAGGGTTTTCTAATGATCAATTAGCCTTTTAAAATGATAAACTTGGATTAGCTAACACAACGTGCCATTGGAACACAGGAGTGATGGTTGCTGATAATGGGCCTCTGTACGCCTACGTATATATTCCATTAAAAAGTCAGCCGTTTCCAGCTACAATAGTCAATTAAAACATTAGCAATGTATACACTGTATTTCTGATCAATTTGATGTTAATTTTAAAATGGACCAAAAAAAAGTGCTTTTCTTTCAAAACCAAAGACATTTCTAAGTGACCCCAAAACTGTTGAACGGTAGTGTAGGTTATAACCCTATAATAACAAGTGGCTGGTGCGGACTCACCCCCGATGCCTCCGAAGCCCTTGACAAACTGGGAGCCTTCTTGACTCTTGTCTGTGACGATCTCCAGCGTGGCTCCAAACTTCTTGTAGTTGTTGGCGAACCACTCCAGCAGAGGCATGCTCTCAATCAGCTCGTGGTCCTGCCCAGTCTGTGAACATGCGCACACACCAAATGAACACAGAGAGCGCAAAGACTTGTTTACAAGTAAGCAACAAATTGAACCGCCCGAATGGGTTCAGGAACAGAAAGTGTTGTCAAGGCAACTGTGTGTATGACACCAAGGGATAGAGAACAGGGCTTTACCTCCTTGTCTGTGAAGTGGGACTTGTCTTTCTCCTGCTCTGGTGTTAAATACAGAGTCTTCTCATCTGAAACACAAACGGCCAACGGAGACAGGGAATGAGAAAACACGTGTGTGTGTGGGAGTGAAAAGGGAGTGTGTCTGTAGCATTCTCTGCTCAGTTGTTCTACTTCACGGAGCAAGACAACATACTGCACTCGCGCGTGCGTGTGTGTGTACCGTTCTCTGTTCCGATGCTCTCGGCCCCGTGCAGGCGAAGGATGTAACGCATGGTGTCCAGGTTCTCATAGACGATGAGGATCTCCACAGCTCCCATCTCCAGGGCTTTGAGTGTGTCCTCCACGCCAAAACAGTACTTCCCCGTGTCCTGACTGATCTCATCAAAGTACCGCCCTGCAGCCAGAGAGAAAATGGGGGGGGGGGGGGGGATAAAGGGTCAAATAAAAAAGAATGAGTGACTGGGGGATGGAAATCGGGTAGCAATCATCATTATCACTCATCATCATTCACAATCTTCACTAACCCGAACAAACACACCGGACAAACGCAGGCACAGGCAAACATTCGCTGGGATAACCCAAAATCTAACCTCAACATGTGCCACAAACACACACCTATGAGCTTCTTTTCCTGGATGAACTTGACGTTGGAGAGGACCTCTGCCGACAGCTCGATGGCCTGGTTGAAGCCGTTCTCTCCTCCGTACGAGATGTCCACCAGCTTCAGAATCTTCGCCTGTAACCTCTGCGCGCGCACGCACACAAACCAGGGGTTAGTGTGCAGTGCTACGCATTGTCACTAAGAATGAGCAACTCCACAAGAGGAATTGCACCAAAAAGCATCAGTCTGACAAAGGATTGACTGATCACAGTAAGGATCGGCGCAGCATAAACCATGGATCATCTCAAACACACACTTACAGGGTCAAACATGTCGGACTGGCTGAGCTCAGTCTTGAAGTCGGCAGACCCTGCTAGGACCATTCCGGCCACGTTGACCTTGTCGTTGGACACATAGAGCTGGACTGCTGTCTCAGCCACCTTCCTCACATAGTTGTGCCTCTTCTCCATCCTCAGACGGGCAAACCGCAGAGCAGACTGACCTCCTCTGCCTGACAGAGTGAGAGAACATTAGATGGATAGAAAAGTAGTGATGGGGGATAACATTTCTTTTTTTGATCAATTGTTCTTATTTAAAATCTCTAATGTTCTTGTTCTTATGTCCGTCTGTGTCCGTGTGTGTGTAATGAGCGGAGCGTACCGTGTTTTTTGGGCAGGTCCACGGTGAACTTGTGCAGCACCTCTCTGGTGTTCCCCTGGAGTGTCCCGAAGAGAGCCCCGCTACCATCAATCACTATGAAACCAAACTTACTGTCATCGGACAGCAGGGCCGTCAGCGCCTGGTGAAAGGGAGAGAGTAGAGAGGGAAAAAGACAGAGGGCAATTTCATGACCATTAAACACCCACAAAGAGGAGACATACAGTGCCTTCTGAAAGTATTCAGACCCCTTGACTTTTTCTACATTTTGTTACGTTACAGCCGTATTCTAAAATGGATTAATAAAAAATCCACACAATACCTCATAATTACAAAGCACAAACAGGTTTGACATTTTTGCATATTTATCAAAAATAAAAAAACAGTAATACCTTATTTGCATAAATATTCAGACCCTTTGCTATGAGACTCGAACTTGAGCTCTGGTGCATCCTGTTTCCATCGATCATCCTTGAGATGTTTCTACAACTTCATTGAAGTCCACCTGTGGTAAATTCAATTGATTGGACAGGCACACAGCTGTCTATGTAAGGCAGGGGTGGGCAATTCCAGTCCTCGAGGGCCTGCTTGGTGTCACAATTTTGCCCCAGCTAACACGCCTGACTCCAATAATCACCTAATCATGATCGTCAGTTTAGAATGCAATTTGATCAGCTGTGTTTGCTAGGGATGGAGAAAAAGTGTGACGCCAATCAGGCCCCTGAGGACTGGAGTACCCACCCCTGATATAAGGTCCCACAGTGCATGTCGGAGCAAAAACAAAGCTATGAGGTTGAAGGAATTGTCCGTAGAGCTCCGAGACAGGGTTGTGTCGAGGCACAGCTCTGGGGAAGGGTATGAAAACATTTATGCAGCATTTGAGGTCCCCAAGAACAGTGGCCTCCATCATTCCTAAATGGAAGAAGTTTGGAACCGCCAAGACTCTTCCTAGAGCTGGCCACCTGAGCTATTGGGGGAGAAGGGCCTTGGTCAGGGAGGTGACCAAGAACCCAGTAGTCACGCTGACAGACCTTGAGTTCCTCTGTGGTGAAGGGAGAACCTTCCAGAAAGACAACCATCTCTGCAGTGCTCCACCAATCAGGCCTTTATGGTAGAGTGGCAAGACGGAAGCCACACTTCAGTAAAAGGCACATGACAGCCCGCTTGGAGTTTGCCAAAAGGCACCTCAAGACTCTCAGACCATGACAAACAAGATTCTCTGGTCTGATGAAACCAAGATTGAACTCTTTGGCCTGAATGCCAAGCATCACGTCTGGAGGAAACCTGGCACCAGCCCTACGGTGAAGCATGGTGGTGGGCAGCATCATGCTGTGGGGATGTTTTTCAGCGACAGGGACTGGGAGACAAGCAGGATCGAGGGAAAGATGAACGGTGCAAAGTACAGAGAGATCCTTGATGAAAACCTGCTCCAGACCACTCAGGTCCTCAGACTGGGGCGAAGGTTCACCTTCCAACAGGACAATGACCCTAAGCACACAGCTAAGACAACGCAGGAGTGGCTTCGACAAGTCCCTGAATGTCCTTGAGTGGCCCAGCCAGAGCCCGGACTTGAACCCGACCGAACATCTCTGGAGAAACCTGAAAATATCTGTGCAGCAACGCTCCCCGTCCAACCTGGCAGAGCTTGAGAGGATCTACAGAGAAGAATAGGAGAAACTTCCCAAATACAGGTGTGTCAAGCTTGTAGCGTCATACCCAAGAAGACTCGAGGCTGTAATCGCTGCCAAAGGTTCTTCAACGAAGTACTGAGTAAAGGGTCTGAATTCTTATGTAAATGTGATGGTTTTTTAAATTTTATAAATAAGAAAGAAATTCATTATTTTTTTTTGCTTTGTCATTATGGGGTATTGTGTGTAGATTGAGGGGGGGGGGAACAATTTCATCCATTTTAGAATGAGGGATGTAACATAACAAAATGTGGAAAAAGCCAAGGGGTCTGAATACTTTCCAAAGACACTATACATATGTAGAGCTCCTACCTCAGTGTGGAACTTGTTGTCACAGAGGTACAGAGAGGTGTTGATGGGTTTAAAAGGCTCAAAGTCTATGTTGACTTTCTTCTCTTTGCCCTCATCTGTCACAATGGTCCCACAGTACACCACCAGGCCGTTAGGGGGCACTGCAGGAGAGAGACGGGACTTAACAGTCAACACAGGCAAGACCCAGTGACCATTAAGAAATATACACAACTAACAAGAAAGAGACAGACATCCTTGCTGTAGCTTTGGAGTCCACTATGAGGTGGTCAAGGCTCCTAGCACAGATACATGATGACACACTTAGTTCCATTTGAACACAAATCACTCACCCTTATTGTATAGCTTTAGTCTCTGCTGTACAGAGGTAATGGCCCCGAGCACAGAGAGCCTGTTGACTCTGCTCTTGATGTTGGAGGCTGTCCCAAACTCATCAGCCAACATCTTGGCCACTCTGGAGATCTGGTCCTTCGGGGGAATGATCAGCGAGATCATACTGGTTCCATTACTGAGGAGAGAGGGACAGATAGTGTATTTACACAACCTTGAAAGTGTGTGTTTATGTAACTGTCTTAGTCATATCAATCTCTGAAAGGAATGAATATGCTCTCATAATCAAAACAAATCTACCACCCATCATCCCCCCAATCATTCTCTAATATTACCTGACCCATATCTACCCTTGTAACACACACCTCAACTTTAAAACAGTCTGACACTAAACATTACTGTCTGAAAGGGGCACACAGTCCCATACAGAACAACAAGTTCTGTCCTTGACACCAACGACTGTGCTAAGCCCCCACCGTGCCACATTCACTACCAGTTAAAGGCAAACCAGCGAGCCATACACGTTGCCGTAATTGTCAACCGTATGTGTATGTAGCAGAGGATTCTGTGCCAGTGGACAATAAGAACACTTCAGGGGCAAAGCGGTCCCATTTGCCTAGTCACACTGCCGAGTAAGCCCCGTAGCTAGCTTTGTCAACTACTTATCTAAATGAACATGGATGACCGCTAGCGAACTACACACATTGTCAACAAAGGAATAGGATATGGCAGCCGTGTGCCTGCTGCTTGCTACTCAAACATACTGCAGCTTTAAGCCTTCCACTCCCAAAGACAAAACATGCTCAATGCTGCATCTTGAAAGCAAGCCAACATGGCCAACAACTGCTTTATCTATCGCAGCATATGGGAACATACTGGTGTCAGTTAGGTGCAATTGTACTGGGTTGCACAAAGACAGTCCATGGGAAGCTAACAAATACAATTGTGTTTCAACTTACTGTGCCAGTGGCACCACATGTGGCCAAAAAAGACAACTTGCTCGGGACTTTAATTGAGGACATGATGTAAGCAGAGGAAGTTGGTCTACAACAGACCCATGTTTGGAAAGTCAGTTAAATATTAATACGATCCTCTAGATATTTTGTCTCAAACCCCCCTGTCACAATGACCAACCGTCCTGCCCACTGCCACAGTACTAGCAGTTAAGTTGAAATTGAACTTCTGGCTTCCCAATGACTGTTTTTGTGCAACCAATACAATTGAAAACAACGCTAGTGTATACTGTACACCCGCGTTGCTAAAAGCACCTAGTCGTCAGTGTGATATACAAACGACCCCGCTGTTCTAAAGACCCCATCCACAGAAGCCGGCATTTTCAGCTAACATGTAGCTAACTGGCTAACTAACCCGGACATAAACACACACAAGTAACCGAGTTACCGTTAGCTACAAATAACACGAATGGCATCATACTAATTATACGACAAAAATCGAATATTGGTAGGAACTAACGTCATTTCCAATGTTGACTGTGTTAATAGTACGTTAACTGGCTAGCTAGTACCACTCCCAAAATTCGTCCTCGCCTATCCAGCTGTCCATTCAGGTCTCCGTCTCCCACCACTCCTCCGACACCCAGTGAGACGTCCTGTATCGTGTGCCCATTTCAACCACTTACCCTCGGGCAGCTTCCAAACTTTTAATCAACTTCTTGATTTTCCATATCTCCACGTTCCTGTCCGCTGCGTTAGGGTCGTCCGCCATCTTTCCTGCTGTAATCGCTTCAGCACCTGAAAGAGAAGAACATCAACTAGCGGGCTAACGTTGCATCAGCCGCGAACACAAAGGATAGATTTAGCTAACTTCATAAGGTTCAGTGACTGGATTTTAGGTTGCCAGGGTGACAGTTGTGTGTCTACCTCTCTGAGCTAGAAGCGGGTGTCCGAGAGGGACCTGACCAGTGTGGTGGACCGACCGGGAGGAAAGACTCTACCCCGCTACTGTGTCAGTAAAGTGCGCGGAAAAACTAGGCCTACGCACTCTTCCCAGGCCCTAGTGTCCACCCTATTCATTGTCTAAAGTCGCAACCCGACCTAGTTTCAACTCTCTTCCCCAGAAACCGTTAAACCATCCAAATGTCTACCGGTTCCAAACACTTTCATTTACAAAAACGACGAAGATACAGTACCTGCCTCAGGCAAAGCCACTCCGGTGTCTGCGCTACAGCTGCCGCTCTAGTTCGGTCGTCGGTGAAATGACGTTGTCCACTTGCCTCTCCTGCCGGTTCCTCTCTACCACACTCCATAGGCTTCGCGTGGTGAGATCGGGGCTCACATGTGGGACTTCCTGGAAACGTAGAAACACTGAGGTAAATTTCTGGTTGGTCAAAACTCCATGTTGATCATGGATATCTATACGGTGATTGGAGTGATTCAATATTATACGAAGATGGGCAGGGATATCTCAAAATGGTTTATATGGGATTTGTAGTCAAAATTATAATTTGTTATTCATCTCAATTTAAAGTTCTCCTGGACTTCTTTAGTGACTATGATGGGGGAAAAAACGTAGTTTAACGTTTTAATGTCACGTGAAATGCCTTTCTTGCTAGCTCTAAACCCAACCATGCAGTAGTCAATATCATTGTAGTAAAAATAACATAAGTTAGAACAAAATCACACAATAAATAAAAATAAGAAATAAGAAGAACATGATAAGTAAGTAAGCTATATACAGAGTCAGTTCCAATACCATATTTACAATGTGCAGGCATACTGGAGTGATAGCGGTAGATACACTATATATACAAAAAAATGTGGACACCCCTTCAAATTAGTGGATTCGGCTATTTCAGAACTTGACTGGCCTGCACAGTGCCCTGACCTCAACCCCATCAAACACCTTTGGGATGAATTGGAACGCCGACTGCGAGCCAGGCCTAATCACCCAACATCAGTGCCTGAATGCTCTTGTGGCTGAATGGAAGCAAGTCCCCGCAGCAATGTTCCAACATCTTGTGGAAAGCCTTCAAAGAAGAGTGGAGGATGTTATAGCAGCAAAGGGGGGAACAACTCCATATTGATGCTCATGATTTTGGAATGAGATGTCCGATGAGCAGGTGTCCACATACTTTTGGTCATGTAGTGTATGTACAGGGTGACTAGGCATCAGGATATATGATACACCAAGTAGCAGCAGCGTATATGTTGATTGTATGTATGTATGTGCGTGTGTAGAGTCAGTATAAATGTGTGTGCATGTTCTGTGTGTGTGAGCAAATTAAGTGAGTGAGAGTGTGTGTGTGTGTGTGTGTGTGTGTGTGTGTGTGTGTGTGTGTGTGTGTGTGTGTGTGTGTGTGTGTGTGTGTGTGTGTGTGTGTGTGTGTGTGTGTGTGTGTGTGTGTGTGTGTGTTGGAGTGTTGGTGTGCATGAGTGTGTGGAGTCCTGTGAGGGTGCATAGAAACAAAATAAATTGCAAGGGTCAACTCAGATAGTCTGTGTAGCCATTTAGTTAGCTATTTAGCAGTCTTATGGTTGGGGATAGAAGCTGTTCAGTAGCCTGTTGGTGTCAGACTTGATGCAAGTCTTCACAACTGTACTCATGTGTGTGGACCATTTTAAGTCCTTAGTGATTTGGACACCAAGGAACTTGAAGCCTTGACCCCCCCCCCCCCCCCCCCCCTCCCCATCTGCTGTAGTCCACGATCAGCTCCTTGGTCTTACTGACGTTGAGGGAGAGGTTGTTGTCATTGACCTCCTCCCTGTAGACTGTATTGTCGTCACCTGTGAAAAAGCATACCACCGTTGTGTCGTCAACAAACTTGATGATGCTGTTGGTGCGTGGCCACGCAGTCTTGGGAGAACAGGGAGCAGAGGAAGGGACTAAGCACACACCCCTGTGGGGCCCCCGTGATTGCTAAGCAATGTCATGAAACTAAAATACCAGTCACAATATCACATTACCAAAGTTTGTTTGGTGGAATGATAGATTATCATTAAATTATGGAGCCTCTAATTTCCTCTTCAGAATATTGAGTATGCCCAAAGGGTCAATTGTATAAATACATTAAGTAATCTATAAGCAATGTGGAGTTGAAAGTTTTTATTCTAAATTCAAGCCCAGTTTTTTACCACTAGATGACAGCATTGATTCACTAGAGAAGGACCAATGGTACTATACCAGTTACATATACACATAACAGTGCTACTGGCATGAATTATATTTCTACCCCCCTTTTGCCCTCAGAACAGCCTCAATTCATCGGGTCATGGACTCTATAATATGACGAAAGCATTTCAAAGGGATGCTGGCCCATGTTGACGTTGATTCCAATGTTTCCAACAGTTGTGTCAAGTTGGTTTGATGTCCTTTGGGTGGTGGACCATTCTTGATACACATCGGAAACTGTTGAGTGTGAAAAACCCAGCAGCGTTGCAGTTCTTGACACAACCGGTGCAACTGGCACCTACTACCATATTCTGTTCAAAGGCACTTAACTTTTGTCTTGCCCAATCACCCTCTGAATGACACACATACACAAATGTCTTAAGGCTTAAAAAAATCTTTCTTCTACATGTCTCCTCCCCTTCATCTACACTTATTTAAGTGGATTTAACAAGTGACATCAATAAAGGATCATAGCTTTCACCTGGATTCACCTGGTCAGTCTATGTCACGGAAAGAACAGGTGTTCCTAATGTTTTGTACACTCAATCACAGAATTTAAGCTCTGCTATTCAGTTGAATTAAAATGACGTGCACACACACAACACACTCATCCAAGCACGCACGCACACACACACACAAGCCCTCTGCCCCCTCCACATCATAGAATTAAAATACTAGAATGGACATGAACCTTCTTATGACGGGGTCAAAGGTCAGCCATTTTGTCAGGGAGTTGGTCAACAATGGTTTGCCAGTGCTGTGATAAGATATGGTGTAAAACAATGTATGTTTGTTAACTAGCTAGCAAGACAGCTTTAGTGGAATGATGCCATACATTTTTCAAATTAACTGCCAATATGTCAACATTCAATTCAAACAATGCAGTCAATCCACAGTCATACAATAAATGAGGTAAAGAAGTCAATACAACAAAGACCAGTGGGGGATAGAAGAAGGACACCAGGTTACACACATTCAACAAATTTGATCGAACAAAGTGGATATTCCTCAAATCCGTCATGATTTATGTTTTGTAACAGGCCCACGATGTGGTTACTAAAGTCAGGTGTGGATGTATTTGGCTGTTTTCACTGCTTAACATTTAGAAGTTGTCCCTTTTCAGGTTTAGAAGAAATGACTGCTAAATGCTAAGTCCCATATAAGTTGGTAACATAGCTAACAAAGAGAAATTGGTGATGGTAGCAGGGACGGATAACCGAACGGGCACGCTGGGCATGTGGCCCTGGGGCCCCCAACCTCCAGGGGGACCCCAACCAAAAAAACAGAAACATATGAACAAATAACAGTGAAACGCTTACTTACAGGCTTTTCCCAACAATACAGAGAGAAATAATAGAAAAATAATAACACAAGGAATAAATACACAATGAGTATTGATAACTTGGCTGTATACACAGGGTAGCAGTACCAAGTTGATGTGCAAAATGACAAAATGTTTCGAATTGCAGGAAATGTACTTTAAAGCTGCACAATTATCATTCAGCCTCATGTCAAAATGTGTAGAAGATTATAAAACTGCACATTTTACTCTCTGCCCCATCATAAAATGTGTTAAAATGCAGGAAGTTAGCTGTTTCCTGGAGGTAGGTGCCCTGGGGCCTCAAATGCGGTAGGCCGGCCATGGTTGGTAGTCAAAGTCGTTTTTAACTGTAATGCAGTTGATGACATGAACATGTATTGGGGTTGACATACATACAGGCATTGTACACCAATTTTTACTTCAACATAGTGTGAAATGCACAAAAAACAATAGCCTAAATGTAAGCACATTTTGCTGGGGGTCAATGAGGAAATTCAGGATCTTTCCACAACAGCATCTTTCCCCCACGCGTTTCCATGGCATATTTCCAAGAAAAGAAGAATTGAGACATTTATGGTCTGTTTACATATATTTTATGGAGACAATTGGTATGAAACCCTAATAAACGGTATCTATAACGATATATCACAATATTTTAGGGTGACAATATTTCTATTACATAATTTGTGATATATCGCATGACTTACTTTTATTTTCTTCCTTAAGTAAAATCAGGAAATGCATCACCTATGCCTCTTCTGCCATTCATTCCAATTAGACTGGTTTTGGATTTCTCCCTGAGCACAATGGCTGCCATTTTTACCCCATTCTGGAACTTTGAGGGTTGATGACATAGCCCCTCTTGTAATTTAATAGGATCTCTATGCTCCACATACTCTCAGATTCCATTCCAATTTCCCCTCTGCCCTGATACCCATATTACAGAGATTAAATGACACAGCAGTTTGCTAGGCAGTCTGCCTCCAGAATGGCTTCAGTACAATATAAACACCAATTCATCACTATCTGTCTGCAATCAGAGCTGTAATCTGGAAGGGCATCCGGCCTTGTGTTCAGTGTTCTTGTCAGAAAAGTTACATTTTTCCAAACGCCACAGATTCTCTATCATCCAGGGTCAGAGTGATCGCAGAGTAATATCATTCTGCAACATCCGACAGGTAAGAGAAGGAAACTCATAAGACCTGATTTATTTCTGCTGTAGCCTATATGTTGTTCTGTCTGTGTGTACAGTAGATATTAAAAGTCCAGAAGAAACTGTAACCTACAACATCACAATATCACCTCCAATCATTTCTGGTAACTCCATAGCTTCAGGTAGAGGTTGGCTGACCATGCCTGCATGGCGTCTGTGTGTGTAGTTGTGCCTGGTCATTGAGGAGGCAGAGAAAGAAAAGAAAGAGAGAGAGAGAGAGTGTGTGTGTGTGTGTGTGTGTGTGTGTGTGTGTGTGTGTGTGTGTGTGTGTGTGTGTGTGTGTGTGTGTGTGTGTGTGTGGAAGTGTGTGGAAGGGTTATGGCGAGAGCAACCCCACACAGATGCCACCAGGTCCGCTCTGCTCCACTTTCCATCTGTGGCAATCTGCTAGAGGGGGGCTGAGTGATGGAGGGATGGAGGAGGGAGAGGATGGAAGGAAAGAGTGATGTTGTGGTGTTCAAGGGCGTCACTGTGCTTGACACATCCCGAACAGAAGGGAAGGGCTGCTGCTTTGGGGGTGCCACACGCCACACCTGCTCTGTCACTAATGTCAGATTCAGTTTAGTCCCGATTCCTAGAAGACTGTGAGAGCAGACATACACAGTACAGTCATTGGAGCAGACAGAGATGGCTATACCAGTGAAAAGGCCCTGGCCTTATCCATTATCAGGACAAACACAAAAACGGACCTTGGATCATTGCTCAGGGGGAACCATATTGATAGCTCTGACTCAGAATTTCCCATTGAATGGTGGAGATCACACACCCCTGATGCCTCAATGTGGCAAATTATGAAACCATAGCTAGTTCTTCAGTCTAATTGCCATCACCATGGTTTATTAAGCCTGGACCCGCCTCTTTCTTGAGCAACCAGGTCACCCGTGATACAAGTCAGTATTCGACGTCCATCCATATCTGAGGACATCGGGAGATGACGTGGAAACCGGCCACTAGGGGCAACAGTGAGCGCTGTTGCCTTCAGGTAGGTTTTCCAAACTTTAACCCTTACCTTAACCATTCGGAGTTAATGCCTAACCTTAAGATTTCGGAGTTAATGCCTAAACGTAACCTTAAACACTTCGAAATTTGATGTTTCAGAAACATAGACGAACGTCTAATTCTGATGTTGGACTGTGAGAGCTAGTTTCCTGAAGATCAAAGACTGCGTAAACGGAGCTGTGCAAATACATCTTGAATTACTTTGATATTTATTTGACTCGTAATCTCTGGCGTTATAGAAAAGGGCCCCATTAATGCTTGGCAAAAAAAAATTCTCCCTCTGACAACTTCATGTCCCATTTGGAGGGTAAAGACGCAGCTCTCAGAGAGCCAGGGAAAACCTTTGAACCCCTCCGAGGGAATTAAGCAGAAGTTTTATTTTCCCCATGCTAATCTGTGACTCACTGTCTCTCTCCACCACATTCAGAGAGGGGATCATAATCGTCAGCACTTCAATAACTAGCATCCCCGCTAAATACACATCTTCTTATTAAGCTGCCGCGTGTGTGTGTTTGTGAGCAAATCTGGCAGCGTCTGGCTAGTATCTTTTGTGTGCTGCTGCTGCTGCTGCTTCTGCTAGGAAATGCTAAGATTTGGGGCGCCCATAGCCGGGGCTTTGCTGTGTGTTTTCCATCTAATCTCTGAGTCTACATTCTTGTCACACTCTCTACCACTCCCTCTTTCTCCTCTCTCCGTCCTCCTCAGAGGCAGACAGGAGATTTACGGATCTGCACCCAAATATCAAGTGGATTAATCAGGAATGGAGAGCGGGAGCGGCATAAATATCAATGAGAGGTGGTGAGACGAGAGGAGGTACCTGCTCTTCTCCATGTCCACACTCTGTAGAGCTATTAAGAGTTTATTAACGTGCTGGATTAACCCAATAACCTCTATTTAAAGAAGATGGGACATGCAGTCTATCTTAATGATGGATTTCATGGGGGTCAATCCTAAAGGGAATTGGGAGCCGGGGAAACAATGCCCGCCTCCACCGCTGAGTGACATGGGGCGAAAGCCAATCACCTTTCACCTATGAGGGATCTCTAGAGAGTTACTGTCCACCCTCTTGTACAGAAACCGTTTGGTGTGCTTAGTGGGGATATAGAGGCCCAAACTGCTTAAATGTTGCAGGTTGAAGTTAAATATATAGAATGGGCCATTTATGCTATGTTAACCTTTACCTTTCACCAACCAAGCACGTCCCTAATACAACGCCCTGTACTGCAATAGCAGATTAGTTATTTCTGAATATTAACATTAGAGTAAAGAGAGAGAGAGAGAGAGCAATGAATAGTACGTCTTATTTAGGAGGAACAATCAAGCCCCCTCAGCTAATGAATATGACAATTGCATGAGGGGCTGGTTTGACAACTGTCAACATGCCCTGTCAAGCCTAGCCTAGTGGTTGATGCTATCTCAACACCTCTCGTTGATAACGCCTGCTGCCTAGTCCCTCGGGGGAAGCAGACACATTACCATATGTTCCTATCATCCTGAAAGCATCCCTGAAGCTTCTGGAGTGTCTTTGTTTGGCTTCGTGTCTGCAAGGGGAAATAGTAGGAAACAAATAGCGTTCAGCCATTTCAAACCATCTGCATCCACCCAGCCCATGGCATATCAGTTCTCTGAGAACCCATTTCCTGGGAGAATTGGTTGTGTGTGCATCAATATTACAGTTCTGGATAAGACGGTTTAGTCTTGGTGCGGCTCGTATTTTGAAAGTTTTCCGCTTCTATGACGTTCACTGAACAAGAGACCCGGGCCCAGATTACTTTAGGTCCAGACATTGATCTAAGGTCAGTATTGTGCGTTTTCCCAAATGGATTTGAGAAGGGAAGACTGACCCTAGATCTGTGCCTCGTGTGTAGTGTCTATCCATAGCTATATCAATCCACACCATCAGCCACAGATCATAGCCCTAACCAAGTCAGAAATCGCTATGACAAAGCCACAATCATAACAGACTCAGAGAGATACAATGATAGGAAGTAGAGGACAGAAGAGATGGAGCAAGATGGAGAGGGAAAGAGACTGAGGAATTGATTTCCCTCCAGCTGCATGAATCACATTGAGTACAAAAAGAACATTATCAAATCAATAGATTTAATATAGCGTGTTAGATGAAGACAAAGGCATGTCTGATGAGGGGAGTTAACTTTGACTGATGGCACTGGGACACATCAATATAGTCCATTTGCCTTTGGAGGAAGGATAAGCTATGTAGAACGCAATAACACAACTCCGAAAACCCCTATACGACTTGTTATAGGCATAAATGTGAGGCTCATGTATGCGTGAGCGTGTGAGTGAGGGACTGAGTGAGTGAGTACGTGTCATATGCATGCCTACACGCACTCTCATTTTGACGATGCAGCTGTGATTGGGTATGTCTGCAGGAATGTCTGTGTGTACGTGTGTGTGTGTGTATGTGTATGTGTACGTGTGTGTGTATGTGTGTGTTTACAGTGCCTTCAGAAAGTATTCATACCCCTTGACTTATTCCAAATGTTGTTGTGTTACAGCCTGAATTCAAAATGAATTTCTTACCCAACCATCTACACACAATACGCCATAATGACAAAGTGAAACATGTTTTTAGAAATGTTTGCCACATTTGTTGAAAATGAAATACAGAAACCTTTTGGCAGAGATTACAGCCGTGAGTCTTTCTGGGTAAGTCTCTCGGAATTTTGCACACCTGGATTGTACAATATTTGCACATTTAATTGTTAATTGTTTTCTGTCGAGCTGGATGTTGGATCATTGCTAGACAGCAATGTTCAAGTCATGCCATAGATTTTCAAGCCAAAACAAGTCAAAACTGTAACTAGGTCACTCGGAAACATTCAATGTCGTAAGCAACCACAGTGTATATTTGGCCTTGTGTTTTAGGTTATTGTCCTGCTGAAAGGTGCATTTCTCTCCCAGGGTCTATTGGAAAGCAGACTGAACCAGGTTTTCCTCTAGGATTTTGCCTGTGCTTAGCTCTATTCTGTTTCTTTTATCGTTTGCTCCAAAATAGTGCTTTGTATTCAGGACATACATCTAATTTCTTTGCCACATTTTTTACAGTTTTACTTTAGTGCCTTATTGCAAACAGGAAGCATATTCTGTACCGGCTTCCTTCTTTTCACTCTGTCATTGAGATTAGTATTGAAGATTAACTACAATGTTGTTGATCTATCCGTCAGTTTTCTCTTATAACATCCATTCAACTTTGTTACTGTTTTAAAGTCACCATTGGCTTCATGTTGAAATCCCTGAGCGGTTTCCTTCCTCTCCGGCAACTCAGTTTGGTACGCCTGTATCTTTGTGTGACTCGGTGTATTAATACACCATCCAAAGTGTAATTAATCACCATGCTCAAAGGGATATTCAGTCTCTGCTTGTTTTCTTTTTACCCATCTACCAATAGGTGTCCTTCTTTGCAAGATATTGGAAAACCTCTCTGGTCTTTGTGGTTGAATCTGTGTTTGAAATTCACTGCTCGACTGAGGGACATTACAGATAATTGTATGTGTGGGGGGTACAGAGATAATGTAGTCATTCAAAAATCATGTTTAACACTATTATTGCACACAGAATGAGTCCATGCAATTATTATGTGACTTGTTAAGCAAATTCTTGCAGCTTTTCATTTTTAATTAGTTAGTAAAAATATCTAAAAACATAATTCCACTTTGACATTATGGGGTATTGTGTGTAGACCAGTGACACAAAATCTCAATTGAATCTATTTTAAATTCAGGCTGTAACACAGCAAAATGTGGTAAAAGTCAAGGGGTGTGAATTTCTGAAGGCACTGTATGCTTGTGCGTCCAGCACAAATTACACCATTTGAATAAGACGCACACAAAGAGAAAGTACAGGACAGGACAGACTTAAATTTATTCAGACAAACATTGTGGAACTGTTACAATAAAATAAAGGTATTTTCAGCCCATAACATCAACATTCCATTATAACTTCAGAAGGGGGAAAATAAGACACTCTAAAACTCACTGCACTATGCTTCTATGGAAAGAGCTTCTGAAGTCTAGCTACATTAAGGACAATCGATTTACACACCTCAGTCTGCAACTGGACAAAGCCACAGTGCCTTCACACGGCAATATATTACCCTTTAACATTAGTCATTTTTTCTCTTTACAAAGTAAAAAATATATAGAATTAACAAAGAAGACTTTTGCAAACATGGCCATTTATGTGTGTGTTTGAACTAGCGTCGTAAAACTGTATCGTGTGTGTGTGTGTGTGTGTGTGTGTGTGTGTGTGTGTGTGTGTGTGTGTGTGTGTGTGTGTGTGTGTGCGCTTGTACACTCCCCTACGTATTTATTTGGACAATTCCATCATTTTGGATTTCAAATCAAATGTGTTATATGCGGCGACATTACAGAATGACACATTTTATTTGACGGTATTTTCATACATATCAGTTTTACTGTTTAAAAATGTGTCACTGGTCTAAAAATGAACGCACTTTATGTATATAGTCCCCCCATTTGAAAGTGTCATAAGTATTTGGACAAATTCAATGGGAATAATGATGTGAGAAAGCTTGAGATGCACAAAGATTATACCCCCAACACATGCTATCCTCCATTACTAATAACAGGGGACGTTAGCATTTGTTTGGGGGGGGGGGGGGGGTATGATATTTACACCTATGTAACTTTCTCACTCATCATTATTCATTCATGATTATACGTAATCACGGTAGCATCCACGTTAATGTAGCGTTTAGCGTTTAGAAACATATTCTCTTCTAATTTACAATAAAAGTGACTCCAAAATGACACAATACATTATTTACCATTCATTTCTATTGAGCACAACATAACACGAAACACAACCAAAGTAAACCGCCAAATACATCCAACAAACCTGGGGCTTGAGTGCTAGGAACATGGGACCAAATACAAAACTTTTGACTAAATCTCATACACTACAAGTGAATTTGTCCAAATACTTATGCCATTTTCAAATGGGGGGGACTATATACATAGCATACTTACATTTCTGAACAGTAAAATAGATGTGGATGAAAATGGCCTAAAATAAAAGCTGACATTTTGTACTGTCGCCACATATAAAACATTTGATGTCAAATCCAAATAGCGAGTATTGAGCCAAACTAAACATTTTAGCTTCACTGTCCAAATAAATACATAGGGGAGTGTATGTGCGTGTGTGTATCTGAGGACATTTCAGCAACAGCAAAGGACCTTGGGATTGCATGTAATTCCGCTTCTGTAGACGTTTGAGTGACTAGGGCCAAACAGAGGGAGGGTTACTCAGCTATGTACACAAGCAGGCCAGGCAAGCGAGGGACAGCAGTGACATCAGGACAGGGCAAGGGTCAGTTATGACATCATGAGAGGGCAAAGGTCAAGGGCAAGTTGATTGCAGAATCAAAAGAAGAGGCCTTACACTGCTACAGCAAGAGATGACTTAATACACACGTGTTACAAGTATGTTACAGTCTGTGTGTGTGTGTGTGTGTGTGTGTGTTCGCGTATGTGTATTGTGTTAGCGGGAGGTTTATTGTCTCTCTGGCTGATATACACACAGAGGTCAGAGTTGAAGATGCAAAGGGACAAAACACAAAAGGGTCATCATGCATGCTATTGACGTGATAAACAAACAACCAATCAATATCAGGGTCAGAGGTCACTGTGATGCAGTGATCAGTTGTGACTAGATGAGTTAATGTTGTGATCTGAAAGGACCAACCGATTGATTAATGGACAGAGGGAGAAATCACCCATCAGTTTTTAGTAAATACACAGATATACTGTATATGAGCGTGGGCATGAGAGAAAGGGATAAGGAGTGGACTGAAGAAGGGAGAAAAGGGAGCGCAATAAGGACAGAGACCAAAAATGGAGGATGGGGATTAGAGAAAGGGAGAGAGATTTGAGGGAAGGAGAAAAAAAAGCCCCGAACCCAAAAGCATCACTTTCATCCCCTGAGTTCCTCTTCCTGTCCCCAGATTTCCCAGGCTCCTCTGGGAGAAGAATGAGATGAAAGGCCGACTCAACGGGTGTCGACTCCGAACTATAAAAACCAAAATAAGGGAAATTAGATGAATGAGAGGAGCGAGAGGAGCGCCACGGCTGTAAAACTCACTCATGCATTCCACCAGCGTGAAAAACAGAGCGCAGAGAGAGATAGTGAGAGAGAGGGGAGAGGGAGCGAGAGAAAGAGGGAAAATAAGCGAGTGACAGAAAGAAAGTAAAGATGTGCGAGAGAGAGAGAGGGAGGGGGGAGTGAGAGGCTGTGAGAGAGGTAGCAGAGGAAGAGAGCGAGAGAGTGAGATTTGTAAAGTGAGCAAGCAGGGTTTGGTCGTGATAGACTGTTTTCTAATTAGCTGTGTGCCTGCCTGGAACTACACTTGGAAAACATCAGTGTTGCTGAAGAGTAGAAGAGCTCAGACGTCTATTCTGTAGAGCTGTTGTTTGTGCTATATGGACCAAAGTGTCAATCACAAAAGACTCTCACACGTGAATAAAAAATCTGTTCAAGATCGCTTCCCACTGGCCGAAGCACGCAAAAGCAATGTATCATTACGCTGCATCACAAGCCCAATGAAGCATATAGTGCCCGGCTCAGACCTGTGAATATATGCGTACAACCATCAAAGGCCTGTCATTATCAAAGTGAAATGTCACTAAACATTGTGTGGGTGTGCTTATACTGTACCAGTGTAACGCTTATAACTGTTCATAAGCCCGTCTTATGGGTTACGCCTATCTCATCTGGGTTTGTGGGGTATATACATTACGATAACTGACCTCACTTGACTGCAACCCGAAATATTCTGAAATAAAGCAGGAACTAATTTAAAATAGAAGCTATACTATAGCTAGAATATTTAACTTATTATGTCAACAATACAAGCCAATGGCTACAGAAATCAAACTCTACGACAAACAAAACTATCATGGTAAAACATTATTTTTAAACTCCTGCTGCTTTTAGTAACAAAAAAAATCAAAGCATACCGTTAAAATGAAAGAAAAATATATTTGTCCGTCTCAAAAGCTGCAGGCTGGTTTGTGGAGGTTTGAAAAAGGTCAGAGTAATGGCGCCTGGGTACTTTGTAGGATTTCTCTGATCTGAAATTCCACAGACAAAGTGCTCGTCTCCACCTGAACCAAAGTACAAAACTGTTTAAAAAAAAAAAAATCATCAAATTAATGGAAAAACAATATATATGTTTTGAACTTTCAAGCTGAAGACAGAGGTTGCTATTCAGTTAGTGGCTCACAACGTAGTTTTAAACTTCTAAAAGCTACATTAGAGGAGGTTTGCACGGTAATAAGAGAAAGAGAGCGCTGCAGCAGCGAATGTGGGCATTGTCACCAAATAAACCAAACTAAATGTGTATACTCTGGGTTACATATCTGGCTACCCAAACATGTCTTCAGCAGGGGCGTAGTAGGGGAACATGCAAAAAAAACACAATCACTCTTGCTGATTCTAGGACATCCTGGAACATTCAATAACAGCCAGAACAATATTCTCAAGCAAAGAGCCTTTAGAGTATTCTGGAACCCGAGAATATGGTATTCTAGAACATGAGGAGGGAGGACGCGAGTGGAACACAAACAGGAGAACAGCCTCTGACAGAAGGGCCAGGGAACGGAACATACTGTAGAATCTCGCCTTCCTCTTGTGAATGTATTTACATCAATGTGTCTATGGCCTCAAAGACAGACACAAAACTCCCAGAAACACAGGCAGATAAAGAGAGAGAAAGGGGAGATGAGAGAGCAAGAGAGAGAGAACGAGGCTATAGCAATCGGTGTCAGTCAAATATTGAAGGGTTTGGGGACAGTTGAAGCAGAGGGAAAGACAATAAAATAGTCTTTGTTTGAATGTAATAGGTCTCCATTATCTGAAGGAGAGTAGGAGGTGGACACGTTATATGAAGGTTGAGTAGGACGGGATTAACGAAGAGAAAGCTTCAATGAAGGTATGAACAAGAGGAAGGAAAAGTCAGTTGGACATGGACTGATGCTGAGGGGTAGGGGGTGGGACGAAGGAGATGCTGGAATGGCTTCAGGTCTGTGCAGAGTTAACGGGAGTCCCTGGTTGGTTGATGGGAGAGCAGGTGGATGGCAGAGCTACCAGACGTAGCCAATCTCGTCATCTTTGTCATCTTCCTCGTCCTCGTCATCCTCGATGGCCCCTCTGGGATGGATCCGGCCCCGCCTCTGCTTCTGCCGGCTCCTCCCACTCCGAGGTGGCTCCTCCTCCTGGTCGTCAAGGAGAAGGACGCCACCCCCGCTGCCAAAATCCCCCGATGTCTCTTGGTCCTCCTCTACACAGAGACAGGGAGATAGACAGGTTAGAGACAAAGACAGAGAGACAGACAGGTTAGATATTGAGACAGACAGATAGGTAACAAAGAGAGAGACAGGTAGGCAGGCAGAGAGTCAGAAACTGAAAGACAGAGAAAGAGAGACAAAATACGGCTGAGAAAGGCAGACAGACCGACAGCCAGACCGACAGCCAGACCTACAGACAGACTGACAGACAGACCCGACAGCCAGACCGACAGCCAGACCTACAGACAGACTGACAGACAAACAAACCAATCCACATACAGCATTCTTTAATCGAGACGTGCTATTCCGACAGCACAATGCACGATGAGTGTAAATAACGTCCTCTTCCTCCAGTGGTCCGTGTGAGCCTGAGCTCTACTTTATCCCAGCTCACCATCTCAAAGCATGAAACCTTTCAAAGGAACACTGTTGAATCCCAAATACATGAGCAACGAATCAGAGGTAGCCAGAGGCATTCAGCTATAGATAGATAAGACTTCACAGGCTGTTCTCAGGTCTGTCTGGGTGATTACACAGCTTCTATTAGCAGCAGGGTTTACCACACCAACGTTCAGTCTGGCAATTGTCAGAGCAGATTAGTCTCCTCGTAAAATGGAACTACGCTTCAGAGATAGGAGTACATGCAAATGCCCAACACACTCCACAAACAACAACAACATGACAAAGGTATCGTCTGTTCCTCTAAAAGGCCTGGGGAGTATTTTTTTCAGGGGAGACACATTTGCGCCGTAAAAAGTCTCTAACAGAACAGAGACCTTGTCATTGAGATTCCCCGCATGCTTCAGTGGTATCTTTAAAGAAAGACTCAGCGAGCTCGCTGCCTCCAGCACCCCAGATTACACAGACCTAGATAACACACGCACACACACAGCAACACCTGTATCACAGAGCACACTCATAGAGACAGATGGGACACAGACAGATGTCTGTCTGTTTAGATGTAGCCAGGCAAGAGAAGGCTAGCTTGAGAAGGCTACCGGAATGTTCATGGTTTTCAACATTCTGGAATGTTCTCTATCTGACTTTTTGACATGCCAAGGATGATGGCTTTTGATTGGCTTGCTCGGTATGAGGTGAGCAATTTCGCCTAATTTTATTATGAAACTGTCAATTAGTTCTCATCCTAGAAGCCATGTCAATCATGCTGACACAGACACACACGTGCAGGCGGGTGCGCGCACGCACGAACACACAGATCCTGACGGAAAGTGAGTCAGTTGTTGCTAATTGGCTGGAAGACCTTGTCAGTGGCCAGGCTGCAGATGAGAGAGTGGTTTTCCACAGCAGTCAAATAGACAGCTCTGTATTGACCGTGTCAGATAGGATGGGAGAGGAAACAAGTATTTGAAATCACAGATCTGAGGCAGCATTTACAGTTAGTTAACAGCCCTATACACTTATAATCAAGTGTTGGTATTCCCACTGTATCCTGGTGCAGTGGATTTATGGCCATTTAAATAGACATAGAGGGGAGAAATACTGCTGTGTGACTATTGTAGCATTTTTCCCTGTGCTATCCCTCTGGGTAGTTAGAGATGCTGCCACCAGGTGGTGTGTGTGTGTGTGTGTGTGTGTGTGTGTGTGTGTGTGTGTGTGTGTGTGTGTGTGTGTGTGTGTGTGTGTGTGTGTGTGTGTGTGTGTGTGTGCGTGTGTGTGTGTGTGTTTGCTTGTGCGGAAAAGTGTTAGAAATGTTATGTTGGGTTCACATACTATGTGAAATCTTTCAAATACTTTGAGCATTTGCTCTAGCCTGCCTGGAGTGCCAGTTCGGCAAGATCTTCAGTTTTGGTGCTTTTCTATTGGTCCATTAAGCCAGACAAGCTCAATCAAGCACATATTCAGTATTTGGAATGATTCAAAATAGTGTTTGAAGCCAGCTCTGGTACATAGAGTACGAATATTGGTTATACGTGCTTGTGTACATGATTGTGTGTTGGTTGTGTGTGTGTGTATGTGTATGTGTATGTGTATGTGTATGTGTATGTGTGTGTGTGTGTGTGTGTGTGTGTGTGTGTGTGTGTGTGTGTGTGTGTGTGTGTGTGTGTGTGTGTGTGTGTGTGTGTGTATGTGTTGACTGATGGGCCTTACCACAGGTGGGGTTGCCCTGTTTTCTGGAGCCGGCGATCTCGTTGCCGTATTTGTCCACACACCAACACTGTCCAGTACTGCCATGACACTGGGTTGACTTAAAGTAACCCTCCTCAGAACAGCGTGGAATATAGGCCCCTGGAGAGAGAAAGGAAGGGAGGGAGGGAGAGTGTGTAGTGAGGGAGAGAGAGGGAGAGATTGTGTCAGAGATAAAGAGATTGACACAGGCGCGTAGGCATGAATGGGCCTGGTTGGCCCAGGCCCACCAAATCAGGTTGAGATCTTTTTTTATTATTATTCTCTACTTGTCAGTGTTCCAGACAGGATTTTTTTTTTAACCTAACCACAGTACTTGATTTGGGCAGTAGATCACGGGAACTGCGTACCGGCACCTCAAATTTTATTCTGCTTGAGTCCCTGCACTTCCTATAGAATATTAGCTCAAAAGTATTGCAGAGTTCCTGCACATAAATATAAACAGTAACAGCACCCACAATGAGTACCGTCACCTATTTCAGTCCAAGCACTGGCCAAAACATGCAATTGGAAAATAATGGACGGGTTCTGGCATGTGTCATTCCACACTGATACCATGTACAGTAAACAGCAGTTATCACTGTGTAGGCTAGGCTACACTGTGTAGGCGACTCACCGTTAGCTAGCTAGCTAAAACTCACGAGCCAACTTGGCTAACAAAAACAAGTAAAATGGCCGAACAAAGCTCACTGTAAAAAAAAATCTAACAAGAGACCGCGTACAGAAAATAATTTTGGAGCATTTGATATTTCGTTTTTTATATTTATTAGGCTCCCCTGGCATCTACTCGTCCTTGGGTCCAAACAGGGTTAAAACAATTACATCACAGCCAAACACAAAGCCAAAGACATTACTATGCTATTATGACCCCATTTAGGTTCCGCTTTAAATGACATGCAGCTTATAAAGGCTTCATAAAGCCTTCATAAAGACTACATTAATGTGTTACAAATCATCTATAACCGTATGTCATGCTTTATAAAGGGTTCATAAATGTGGCATAACTGTGTGACATAACAACGAATGTCAAATGTGACATAACCCACTATGTCAAATATGACATAAACCTGTGCTTTATAAAAGGTGGCATAAGCACTGCTTGATAAAGGCTTTATAAGTCATATTAAATTGAGGCTTCACAAAGCATTTCTAACCCTGTCATGCATCTTGGTAGAGCATTACAACGCCAGGATATTGGGTTCGATTCCCGGGACCACCCATACGTAAAAAAAGTCGCTTTGGATAAAAGCGTCTGCTAAATGTTATATATTATATCACTAAAACATTTCTAGGATGACCCAACTTCTTTCCCTATTTGGTGCATAGTCAATATTGGACTTGACCTCAACTTCCCCCAAAATGCATTGGTGAGGCTTTTTAAAATCCCTTCAACATTGTTTGCCTTCATCCAAATTCCATTCTCTGTTTTGTTTTTCCAGGTTTCGGATTTCCCCAATTTTTTCAGGTTTTCCCCAAGTTTTGTCACACTTTTTAAAAATAGAAAAACAACAACGTTTCATTTCCTGTGTTCACAACAATGCTTTAACCACATCAGGGGTTGACTTTTGAGGTCTGTGAAAAATCTAAGAAACTTAAATGTTTGTGTGTAGTTGCCCTTTAATTCAGTATGCATGCCCTGCACTGTTGTTTGGTTTGAGGGTTTTCTGTAGCACAGTAATCGCACATGTGATGATTATGTACTCGCATTGTGGCCGCCAATGGAATGGCTGGAGTAAAAGGTCACGATATTTATATTCTACAGACCTTACTGAGAACTCCTTACATTAATTTTATTGCGGCACCCAAAATAGTTTTTGTTCTATAAGCCAATATGTATTACACATAGTGCTTCGCACTGGGGGCATTTATATGACATTGAACATGTTTTAAAACCCACATTTAATGCAAATGTCACTTAAATATGAACAAATATGAATCATTGTAAATGTTAAGACAATTATTTTTCATATAATTAATAAATACATGTTGTTGATACTTTTATACTATTATGTGGAGGACTTTATTTAGGAAATTTCAGAAATTCTGTGACCCGGAAGTACTTTTTTTTAGTGTTGGTGACAAGATGCTGTTAATGTGATGAGTTTGCAAATCAAATGCCCAATTGTGGTGCCACCGGACAGCGAAAAACAAGTAAGTTAACATTTATTTATTGTAATTTAAATTAGTTTGTAGTAGTTGTGTTGAGTTAGATTACATACTGTAGCTACCTCAGTCATTCTTTCAAATAATTTTGGTGACTACACAGCAATTGCTAGATAGCCGAAATTTAGCTAGCTAACGGGCTCAGCTAAATAAAAATCCCCTTAGATACAGCCACGTCTCATAATCAAGTCATGAGATTTGTAAATGAAAGAGGAATATAATAATATTAATCAAATGGAGTTTCCCATCTCCCCATTTAGAGTTTCTAGTGCAGCACATATGTAAATGCCCTCATCCAGATGGTGGTACAAAGGCATTTCCTAACATACCTGCTAACTTTCTTTGTTGTTACTTTTAAGGTTGGAACCAACATGCAGTATTTGTAAAGTATTTGTCATCATCACTAGTTAACCCTCCTGCTGTGTTCCGGTCAAATTGGACTGATTTACAAGTTCTCTCTGAAAAATGTAGTTAATTTAATCTGATTGTCATAAGGTTCCATGACTTGTCCACACAGGGCATCTGAACACACAGAATACATTTAGATGATTTTCATTACATTTTGGGTGTTTTATTTAACTTTGTACACCTGTGGTGTTGCCGGTCAAAAATGACCGGTCATTGTGAGACTACAATTAGTGTATAAAATTGAGTTCAGGCACATGCCCATTCATCAGATGGACACACTTCCTCTCCCAGACCCCTATATACGTGTGTGTTTGAGCACACACACACACACACACACACACACACACACACACACACACACACACACACACACACACACACACACACACCCCTTCTTGGCTTCCATGGCAACCCCCATGGGAACCTTTCCCCAATATAATATTTCCCCCACGGGAACAACACCTATTGGCATTCTCACAAACAATCGCAACATTGTTTCAATAATATATATACCTTTTCTCACAGCTCTGGTATATAAAGCTTTTTGAGGCCTTCTTCACAATTCATTCTGTGGCAGCACAATGACCAAACGATATACTGTATGTGAGGCTCTTGATCATATCTTTGATCATGACACTGGTGAGGAGGAGAGAGTCCTTGTTAAACTTTGACACAAAGTAGTCTGTGATAAATAGCACAATATGTTTCATCTGAGTATTTGTTATAGTCAAAAAAATCCATACATTATGCTTTTTTTACTCAAAAAGAGTAGTATGAGCTCAGGTCAATGAGACCTACAGGCCATAAATCGCAAATAGAAGTTCAAAACTTTGTAATGTTCACAAGAACTTAAGTTGATAAAAAGATCTAACACAACATTAGGCGATAATATATGTATTATTATGGATTTATAATCAGCTATAATGGGGCGGTCATTTTGGACCGGGAACACAGAATGTATTAACATGAAACGAACACAACAGGAGGGTTAACACAGTAAAAAAGTCACACTTACGGCTAAACCCTGCCTATTTCCACAATTTATCTTCTTAAAATGTGATCTTAAACCTAACCCTAACTAATGAAGGCCAAGTTTAATGTGTTGGTCCACCAGACCGTCATGTCACCTTCATGTCAACCCAACATGTCACCTTCTATAAAGCACATGTTTATATCATATTCAACCTCGTGGGTTATGTCACACAGTTATGCCACATTTATGAACCCTGTACAACTCATGACATCAGGATATAGAAACTTTGTAACACATTTATGTAGTGCTTATGAAGGCTTTATGGAGCCTTTATAAACTGAACGTAATTTAAAGCGGGACCCAAATGGGGTCGATATAAAATCCACAATACCACAAAATTACAGTGTGTGTGTGTGTGTGGAGTGCGTGTTTGTGCGTGTGTGTGCGTGTGTGTCTCTTCAAAGTCCGCGTTGTGCCGTGACGTGTTGTTTTATCAGTTTTTTTAAAATCAGATTTTACTGCTCGCTTGATTTACTTGATGTGGAAGAGAGTTGCATGTAGTCATGGCTCTATGTAGTACTGTGTGTTTCCCATAGTCTGTTCTGGACTTCAACACTTTGAAGAGACCCCTGGTGGCAATCGTTGATTCCATCGATCTAATCTCGGGCCTTAAAGACCGTTTCAGTACATTCAGAGACAATTCTAAAGGGGATTTTGATAAAATCGTTAAGCTTACAGATGATTTGATGGTCAAAAATTATATCCACACCCAGGATGTTACCAGTTTCCGAAACAAAAAACCTCCAGCAAGGTTTGTGGACTCGCATGTTACATCTACAGTGGGGAAAGCAGTCCCCATCAGGAGCAATTGGATTTACAGGCATTATGGAACAAGATATTGAATATACAACTTATGGAACTCAACAGTCGATTTCATACGTCATAATGAAGAAGGCCTGCACCAATCAGACTAATTTGGTCAAATGACAGCGATACAGCCACCCAGTACCCATGACGGTATTTCTGTTTTTGTACAACAGCTTAAACGGAAGGTACATGAGGGTTAGCCCTATCCATCTCTCATCGAGGCGCTCGACATCTGTCCCGAAGACGTTTCCGAACATGAACAGGCTTCTGAGAGCCTTCACCACTCTGCCTATCACCAGCTGCGCTGTATAACGTCTATCCTACACTGTCAATTATCCAGGCTCACAGGCTGCCTGAACAATTTGTCACCGCTCTCCTTGGAACGAGAACTGACCGAGTCCTCAGATTATGATGATATCATTTCAATGTTCAACACCAAGCTCCGTCACCTTGTGCTGTGAGTCTGACAACAACCGTAGGCCGATGTTCATTTGTCCTTTTTCTTTCACTTGACTGTATATGGCACTGCTTTATCGTGCTGTACATTGTCGCCTACTGTTATCATTTACATGACCTTTGTTTGGTGTAAGAGCGTGTAGGCCTAATATAATGCAAAGAAATCGGATCTGATTGGCCTCGGCATACTGCTGGGCCTCGCTGCGGTCGTTGGAACAGTGCTAGCTCAGATGGCTGCACCAGACCAGTTGGTGGCACTATAGATGTCATTGGCACCGGTGGCACCATAGGATACTAGAGCAATAGCTATTGATCAGGTGGACAAATGAATGTTCGATTTAATTATGCAGATGAACAACCTGAAATATTGTGAAAAAAAACACCGGGAATATTTCCCAATCTTAACATTAGTCAAATTGACCCCATAAATGGCAAATAAACTCAATACATTAAGTAATGACTTTGAGAATGATTACCTGCGTTCAAAGAGCCAACCTACAGCACTAGAATAAAGGTATCTTGCGTCGACCTTGTGGTGTTGAGAGATAAACATGGTAATGGTGTAACTGATTGCACATGAAGGAAGATAGTTACTACATGATAGACTGCTTGCTTTGTTATACAATTGATCTTGTGTCTTTTCTGTCATCCCGTGAACCCCGTTCATTGCTACTCGCAGCTATATACAGTGGGGAGAACAAGTATTTGATACACTGACAATTTTGCAGGTTTTCCTACTTACAAAGCATGTAGAGGTCTGTAATTTTTATCATAGGTACACTTCAACTGTGAGAGAAGGAATCTAAAACAAAAATCCAGAAAATCACATTGTATGATTTTTAAGTAATTAATTTGCATTTTATTGCATGACATAAGTATTTGATACATCAGAAAAGCAGAACTGAATATTTGGTACAGAAACCTTAGTTTGCAATTACAGAGATCATACGTTTCCTGTAGTTCTTGACCAGGTTTGCACACACTGCAGCAGGGATTTTGGCCCACTCCTCCATACAGACCTTCTCCAGATCCTTCAGGTTTCGGGGCTGTCGCTGGGCAATACGGACTTTCGGCTCCCTCCAAAGATTTTCTATTGGGTTCAGGTCTGGAGACTGGCTAGGCCACTCCAGGACCTTGAGATGCTTCTTACGGAGCCACTCCTTAGTTGCCCTGGCTGTGTGTTTCGGGTCGTTGTCATGCTGGAAGACCCAGCCACGACCCATCTTCAATGCTCTTACTGAGGGAAGGAGGTTGTTGGTCAAGATCTCGCGATACATGGCCCCATCCATCCTCCCCTCAATACGGTGCAGTCGTCCTGTCCCCTTTGCAGAAAAGCATCCCCAAAGAATGATGTTTCCACCTCCATGCTTCACGGTTGGGATGGTGTTCTTGGGGTTGTACTCATCCTTCTATTCCTCCAAACACGGCGAGTGGAGTTTAGAGCAAAAAGCTCTATTTTTGTCTCATCAGACCACATGACCTTCTCCCATTCCTCCTCTGGATCATCCAGATGGTCATTGGCAAACTTCAGACGGGCCTGGACATGCGCTGGCTTGAGCAGGGGGACCTTGCGTGCGCTGCAGGATTTTAATCCATGACGGCGTAGTGTGTTACTAATGGTTTTCTTTGAGACTGTGGTCCCAGCTCTCTTCAGGTCATTGACCAGGTCCTTCCGTGTAGTTCTGGGCTGATCCCTCACATTCCTCATGATCATTGATGCCCCACGAGGTGAGATCTTGCATGGAGCCCCAGACCGAGGGTGATTGACCGTCATCTTGAACTTCTTCCATTTTCTAATAATTGTGCCAACAGTTGTTGCCTTCTCACCAAGCTGCTTGGCTATTGTCCTGTAGCCCATCCCAGCCTTGTACAGGTCTACAATTTATCCCTGATGTCCTTACACAGCTCTCTGGTCTTGGGCATTGTGGAGAGGTTGGAGTCTGTTTGATTGAGTGTGTGGACAGGTGTCTTTTATACAGGTAACGAGTTCAAACAGGTGCAGTTAATACAGGTAATGAGTGGAGAACAGGAGGGCTTCTTAAAGAAAAACTAACAGGTCTGTGAGAGCCGGAATTCTTACTGGTTGGTAGGTGATCAAATACTTATGTCATGCAATAAAATGCAAATTAATTACTTAAAAATCATACAATGTGATTTTCTGGATTTTTGTTTTAGATTCCGTCTCTCACAGTTGAAGTGTACCTATGATAAAAATTACAGACCTCTACATGCTTTGTAAGTAGGAAAACCTGCAAAATCGGCAGTGTATCAAATACTTGTTCTCCCCACTGTATATATATATATATTTTTTTTATCACACAATAATGTTTCTTAAGACCTGCCTAAACAAAATTATCAATTTCTTTGTGATGGTGTATTAAATGGATTTATGATGGGTCACTGTGCTTCTATGGCTATATGCACCATGATACTGCCTATTTAATTGGTTCATTTAGCAAACAAGATGGCTCATAATCCAGTGCTTGAATCACAGTCACACCTACATTTGAGCTGTAGTAAGACAATGGAATACAACAGAATTAAACAGAAGATATATTCTTTCGCAAATTTGAACGCACCTGTGAAACCGTGATTAAAAAAAGGTCTATTTTGAAACAATGCCCTTGTGCTCCTTTTTGAGAATAGCTTGGCGACTGTATGTTATTATAAACCTGATACTCGTCTATTGGATGGCCTGTCTAATTAAAAAAAACGAAACAAAAATACTGCGTGTGTCACGTTCTGACCTTTATTTTCCTTTGTTTTGTCTTTAGTTAGTATGGTCAGGGCGTGAGTTGGGGTGGGCAGTTCTATGTTGTCTGTTTCTATGTGGGGTTTTCTAGTTTGGCCTGACATGGTTCTCAATCAGAGGCAGGTGTTTTGTGTTGTCTCTGATTGGGAACCATATTTAGGTAGTCTGTTTTGTATTGTGGGTTGTGGGTTATTGTCTATGTCATTACGTAAGTTGCCTGTGTCTGCACTTGTCGTAGTGTAGCTTCACGTTCGTTCGTTTGTTGTTTTGTTAGTTTGTCAAGTGTTCTTCGTTTCGTCTTCGTTAAATAAATTCAAGTATGTATTCAAACCACTCTGGGCTTTGGTCCGATCCTTGCTCCTCCTCAGACGAGGAGGATTACGACGTTCGTGACAGTGTGGAACTTTGTATGAAAATTTGGAAAAAGTCGCATACATAACATTTTAAAAAATGGTTCTGTTCCCTGCCTCAAATACACATGCTGTTCATCAGTCTCGTCATTCAGAATCTGACAACGAATATAGGCTATTAATAATATTGTCACACAGACTATTCTCAATTTAAATCGTGTCTTTACGTTTACATCTACACTGAACAAAAATATAAACGCAACATTTCAAAGATTTTACTGAGTTGCAGTTCATATAAGGAAATCAGTATATTCAAATGAATTCATTAGGCCCTAATATATGGATTTCACTGACTAGGAATACAGATATGCGTACGTTGGTCACAGATACGTAAACAAAAAAGGTAGGTGCATCTGGTGTGACCACCACTTGACTCATGCTGCGCGACACATGTCCTTCGCATAGAGTTGATCTGGCTGTTGATTGTGGATTGTGGAATGTTGTCCCACTCCTCTTCAATGGCAGTGCGAAGTTGCTGGATTTTGGCGGGAACTGGAACACGCTGTCGTACATGTAGATCCAGAGCATCCCAAACATGCTCAATGGGTGACATGCAGGCCATGGAAGAACTGGTACATTTTCAGCTTCAAGGAATTGTGTACACATCCTTGCGCCATGGGGCCTTGCATTATCATGCTGAAACATGAGGTGATGGCAGCGGGTGAATGGCGCAACAATGAGCCTTGTCACGGTATCTCTGTGCATTCAAATTGCCATCAATAAAATTCAATTGTGTACGTTGTCTGTAGCTTATGCCTGCCCATACCATAACCCCACCGCCACCATGGGCACTCTATTCACAACGTTGACATCAGCAAACCGCTCGACCACACAGACGATCCCGCAGGTGAAGAAACCAGATGTAGAGGTCCTGGGCTGGCATGGTTACATGTGGTCTGCGGTTGTGAGGCCGGTTGGACGTACTGCCAAATTCTCTAAAACGACGTTGGAGGAGACTTATGGTAGAGAAATGAACATTCAATTCTCTAGCAACAGCTCTGGTGGACATTCCTTCAGTCAGCATGCCAATTGCATGCTTGAGACATCTGTGGCACTGTGTTGTCTGACAAAACTGCACATTTTAGAGTGGCCTTTTATTTTCCCCAGCACAAGGTGCACCTGTGTAATGACCATGCTGTTTAATCTTCTTGATATGCCACACCTGTCAGGTGGATGGATTATCTTGGCAAAGGAGAAATGCTCACTAACAGGGATATAAATAAATCAACTTTTGTGTGCATGGAACATTTCAGGGATCTTTTATTTCAGTTTATGAAACATGGGACCAACACTTTACTTATTGCAGTTGTGTTTTTGTTCACTACATAGGCCTATGTGTGCACTGCAATTAGTTCCGCCAATTTCCCGGACGGGATCCGGTAGAACAGACGATGCCGAGCCTATTGTGAACTGGGGTGGCAGGTAGCCTAGTGGTTAGAGCATTGGGCCTGTAACTGAAAGGTTGCGAGATCAAATCCCCGAGATGACAAGGTACAAATCTGTTGTTCTGCCCCTGAACTAGGCAGTTAAACCCACTGTTCCTAGGCTGTCATTGTAAATAAGAATTTGTTCTTAACTGACTTGCCTAATTAAATAAAGGTTCAAGAAAAAAATACAATAAAATGTTTCTAGGCTAAAGCCTATGGTTTGTGTTGTGTCATGACGTTGGCCTGTTGGTGAGGTTTATGACCCCCATAAATACCTTCCCCCCCTTTTCTCTCTCTCTACTATACAGAGTGACTTTTGGAAAGCCCTTTGTTAACATAGAGAGTCTGAAAACATCAAAAGGGTGGGGACCAGAACCATATTTCGGTAATCCAACCAGTTGAAAATATGCGTTGGCACTTAAAGAATATGATATCAGATCAGTTGTCATCTGAGACATTATTACTGATGATTGGATGACATAAACTGTATCTTGGAAAGTCTACACATTCTAGTTATCAGATTCACATGGATTTGTTGTGCAATTTAAATGTTTAAATATGAAACTATTTGTGAAAAGATGAAACGTAATTTTAGCTTCTAAATGAGAGAATTGTTTCCATAAGGTCAATTCTGTTCACTCCGTGGCCCCGCCCAAGTGAACAGACATTGATTGTAAACTATGAAACACGCCCTTCTCTCCCCACTAAATAAGCCCCTGTAAACGAAATTAACATTGGTGTTCCCAAGGACGTGAGGACGGCGGTCCATATGTTAAAAGGGCTAATATCAAACTACAGAACTAAGCCAACTTCAGCGTGAGCTTAAAGTATGGCAACTTGGTATGAACTTTGAACTCTTATTCACTAAAGAAGTGATACCTCCTAGCTGTTGAGTGAGCAGCAGCAGCTGTAAACGTGGGCTAGGAAAGGACGGACAACGTATCTCTTCTACCAAACACACGATGTGACTACAACGCATCCGTTCTACCAGACATTCTTCAGAGGACAGGAAGATCTATGTTGGGCAACACGGCCTTCCATCTACGACCAACCTATTGAAGCACAGCTCAGAGAAAATATTCCTTGCATTTTCCTTTTCCAAATGGGCGGTTATTTAGAATGCATAAGATTCTGTATTTACGATAGCATAGCTTTACAAGGTCCGATCAGAGACCAAGTTCCTTTGTTCCTCAGTCTTCCAGCGTTTTCATTCAAAACCCAACCCCCTTTCTTTGTGTAACCAGCTGTCATATCTGTTCCGTCCGCTAGGGACGTTTTCTTTAATGACATAATTAGTCATCAATGTATGACCCATCCTGTGTATGTGTAATTCTGTGTGATTGTTTAGGTATTTAGTAAATAAATAATTAAACCAAATTTTGTATTGCTGATTCAACTTGTTAGCCAGGGTTCATGAAGATAACCAAGAATTCTACAACTTCAGATGAGACTGAATAAGGTGACGATTAAGAATTGACCGCTATTGATGTAAAAGATGTCCAGGTCTTTAAGAGTTTATTCGGAAGATAACAGCTCTATAAACATTCTTTCATGGTGCCCCGACTTTGTAGTTAATTACATTTACATGATTAGTTCAATCAGGTAATATTAATTACAGAGAAATTATTTTGCAGAATAGCATGTCACATCACTTAATCCGGCATAGCAAAGACACGACAGTAGGCTGTGAGTCCCTTGTGAAATACAAGAGCCACGGTTTACATTGTTAAGAAATGACTGCTTGATCTACGAAATCAGGTGTTAAACGTTTTGTGTGCGATCGAGTAGCGCAGTGGTAAGAGTAAGGTAGCCTATGTTTTTATTGATAATTCAATTATGATTTGAGAGCTTCAATTTCGGCCCAACCAAATTTCTGCAGGCCCACCTACCAACAAACTTCTGGCTACGCTACTGGATTGGCAGAGATGAGATGGATAAAAAATTCATTTCTAAACAATCGGGTAGTAAAATCAAAACGTACTAAAACTCAACGTGCTCATTGCCATGGTTTTGCAGGTTCTTGTGTGTGTAGAGGCGGAGGCAAACAACCAATTACTAGTGCCTAAGCTGAGACAACAAGCCATACATCCTGCTTAAAAAGGGACCAGTCACTTTCAATAACAGCACTCATGTGCGCACGTGCACACCACAGTTCACACACACACATACACCACACAAACAAACCCATTGCCCTCCTTTTTCATTCATGTCACCCAGTCAAAGGCCATTTGTCAAACTGTGTTTTTTGGTGAGTTATAACATTATTATGCACGATTATTCATGACCGCTTGGCTGAGGGTTCGAAGGAGTTAGGGGCAGGGGTGTTTGTGTCTGTGTGTGCTATTGTTTGTCTCAGCTGGGTAATGTATTGTGTAAACAATTGATTGACAGCTGTCACTCCAGCAAACTGACCTATGAGACTCTTCCGTCGACCCTGAGTCTGAATCCTGTTCATCTCATTCTGGCAGGGCAGACCTGGATCAGAACACACACACACACACACACACACACACACACACACACACACACACACACACACACACACACACACACACACACACACACACACACACACACACACACACACACACACACACACACACACACACACACACACACACACACACACACACACACACACACACACACACACACACACACACACACACAGAAGAGGTTAAAATGTGCAAACGTTCGTTTTTCCATAACCAACAAACACCACTGTCTTTCTTTTTTGTTGTTGTCCGTCTTCACCTTTACTCTCTAAAACACTTCCTCCCTTCTCCATCCCTAACTCCATCATTCCCTCCATCTCTCTCACCGTCAGGTTTCTGGAAGCAGTAGCACCACTCGTTGTTGGACAGTTTCCCGTCCTTGAAGGAGTCGCAGGAGTTGAACAGGGGCTTCATACATAGCTCATACTTATCCAGGTAGATGGCACTGAGCTCTGATTGGTCCAGCAGAAGGTCGTAGTTCATGTCCAGCTTGTTGAACATCCAACCCAGAGAGTCCTTACAGATGGGCAGGATACTGGTGTCAAAACCTGGGGGACGGGGGAGAGGGATGTTAGCGGGAGGTGTGTGTGTGTGCGTGTGTGTATGAGAGAGAAGCGTGTGAGTGTGGGGGGTTAGGGGTGTTGGAAGACGTTTGTATGTGTGTGTGAGTGTGTGTTGTGGTGTCTCGTAGTGTCTCATGTTTGTATTGGAGGGGGTGCTTGTCTGAGGCCTTTTCAGTTTGAAACTTGAGTAAAGTGCTTGGAGACTGAGGGTGAGTTTGAGAGGGTTTGTTGAAATTTAAGTGTAGAGACATGCTGCCTTTAGTTGAGCAGAGAGGAGCACTGTCCTCATGAGAACTGAAAAGAGCGATGGGATTTCAAATGGCAGTGTCATTTCAAAACAACAAAATAAAACACACACAGATAATGGTGTGACTCACGTCCTGCCGCTGAATCAGAGTTGGCAGAGGTTTTGAGGTCTCGGTTGGCATCGAGGTGGAGAACTCCGAACCAGTCCTTCAGTCTGGATGCTAGGCTATGCAGGTCCCCATCACTGCAGACTGAACACACAGAGACAGAGACACACACCAGGGTTAGCAGGGAGGCAGGGAAATCATTTTAATAAAACATACTTTATTTTAAAGCCACATTGATGCAACATGACTGTTTGATAAGGTTGGGTGAAATAACGTCAGCACAATGTTGGCTCAACCAATTTTTTATTTTCCTGGTTGGCTTCTCCTTGACCACACAGAGGACCATCAAACTGCACAGAAGCAGCTGAGTTATATTTCCCTTTCTGTTGCTATAGGAACACAAGCTGGTAAGTGAGTGTGAGAGTGGGTGAGTGATCGAGTGAGAGGGTGAGAGAGAGAGATAGTGTGTGTGATGATGATGGTTACACATTCATTCTGCCAGAGTGAAGGATGGTTACACACTCATTCTGCCTGAGTGACGGATGGTTACACATTCATTCTGCCAGTGACGGATGGTTACATATTGATTCTGCCAGAGTGACGGATGGTTACACATTCATTCTGCCAGAGTGACGGATGGTTACACATTCATTCTGCCAGTGACGGATGGTTACACATTCATTCTGCCAGAGTGATGGATGGTTACACATTCATTATGTCAGAGTGATGGATGGTTACACATTCATTCTGTCAGAGTGAAGGATGGTTACACATTCATTCTGTCAGAGTGATGGATGGTAACACATTCCTTCTGCCAGAGTGACGGATGGTTACACATTCATTCTGCCACAGTGACGGATGGTTACATATTGATTCTGCCAGAGTGACGGATGGTTACACATTCATTCTGCCAGTGACAGATGGTTACACATTCATTCTGCCAGAGTGATGGATGGTTACACATTCATTCTATCAGAGTGATGGATGGTTACACATTCATTCTGTCAGAGTGATGGATGGTAACACATTCCTTCTGCCAGAGTGACGGATGGTTACACATTCATTCTGCCAGTGACGGATGGTTACACATTCATTCTGCCAGAGTGATGGATGGTTACACATTCCTTCTGCCAGAGTGACGGATGGTTACACATTCATTCTGCCAGTGACGGATGGTTACACATTCATTCTGCCAGAGTGATGGATGGTTACACATTCCTTCTGCCAGAGTGACGGATGGTTACACATTCATTCTGCCAGTGACGGATGGTTACACATTCATTCTGCCAGAGTGATGGATGGTTACACATTCATTCTGTCAGAGTGATGGATGGTTACACATTCATTCTGTCAGAGTGAAGGATGGTTACACATTAATTCTGCCAGAGTGACGGATGGTTACACATTCATTATGCCAGAGTGACGGATGGTTACACATTCATTATGCCAGAGTGACGGATGGTTACACATTCATTATGCCAGAGTGACGGATGGTTACACATTCATTATGCCAGAGTGACGGATGGTTACACATTCATTATGCCAGAGTGACGGATGGTTACACATTCATTCTGCCAGAGTGATGGATGGTTACACATGAATTCTGCCAGAGCTCCACCTGACCAGCTATATGACAGGTGAGGGCCAGGGGAGACAATAACATCCGACCCAGCACTGCTACCAGTGACATGTGCGTGTGCGCGCGCGCGCACACACACACACACACACACACACACACACACAGCACAGCACAGCACACGCACGCACACACACACACACACACACACACACACACACACACACACACACACACACACACACACACACACACACACACACACACACACACACACACACACACACACACACACACACACACACACACACACACACACACACACACACACCACCTGGTGGCAGCATCTCTAACTACCCAGAGGGATAGCACAGGGAAAAATGCTACAATAGTCACACAGCAGTATTTCTCCCCTCTATGTCTATTTAAATGGCCATAAATCCACTGCACCAGGATACAGTGGGAATACCAACACTTGATTATAAGTGTATAGGGCTGTTAACTAACTGTAAATGCTGCCTCAGATCTGTGATTTCAAATACTTGTTTCCTCTCCCATCCTATCTGACACGGTCAATACAGAGCTGTCTATTTGACTGCTGTGGAAAACCACTCTCTCATCTGCAGCCTGGCCACTGACAAGGTCTTCCAGCCAATTAGCAACAACTGACTCACTTTCCGTCAGGATCTGTGTGTTCGTGCGTGCGCGCACCCGCCTGCACGTGTGTGTCTGTGTCAGCATGATTGACATGGCTTCTAGGATGAGAACTAATTGACAGTTTCATAATAAAATTAGGCGAAATTGCTCACCTCATACCGAGCAAGCCAATCAAAAGCCATCATCCTTGGCATGTCAAAAAGTCAGATAGAGAACATTCCAGAATGTTGAAAACCATGAACATTCCGGTAGCCTTCTCAAGCTAGCCTTCTCTTGCCTGGCTACATCTAAACAGACAGACACATCACCTGACACATACGGTGCTTAACTCAACACAGGGACAAACAAGTAAGGGATAGACTCACTTCTTCCTAGGTTCTGGCCTTCCCAGGAAGTTTTTCCTAGCCACCGTGCTTCTACACCTGCATTGCTTGCTGTTTGGGGTTTTAGGCTGGGTTTCTGTACAGCACTTTGAGATATCAGCTGATGTAAGAAGGGCTTTATAAATAAATTTGATTTGATTTGATAGACGCAGACATTCTGTGCATTGCCTTGGAAATAATGTACGACACAGCGGGGCGAAGGCGGAGTTGAGTCCCATTGCAGAGTTCATTTTTCCAAGGTAATGTACAGAACGGAGGTGTTTATCCCGCCTAAGAAAACAAACACTAAAGAACACATTTAAAAATTCATATTTTCTCATCTTTGGGTTGCTAGAGACGCGAACAAGTCGTTTGTTTCATTAGTTATATATATCTGGAGACGCGACCCAGTCGTTCGTTTCATTAGTTCTATATCTAGAGATGATACCCAGTCGTTCATTTCATTAGTTCTATATCTAGAGATGATACCCAGTCGTTCGTTTCATTCGTTATAAATTTAGAGACGCGATACAGTCGTTCGTTTCATTAGTTATATTTATCTAGAGACGCGACCCAGTTGTTCGTTTCATTAGTTCTATATCTAGAGACAGGACCCAGTCATTTCGATTAGCTCTATATCTAGAAATGTGACAATGTCGCTAGTTCAATCACTATGCAGGCTGGCAACATTCTTCTCTCGCCATGTAGCCTAGCTCATCGCTTGATTGCACATGGGCATCTGCAACACAATAACACAACTCAGTTGTTTGTTATATATATTCCATTGCCATGCTCGCTGGCACGCTTCTCATCCCTTGCATGTTAGCTAGCCAAATAGCTACAGCTAACACATTCACAACCTCTGCAGCCAGAATAACAGCAACGTAGCTGCATTGGGGTTTGTTTAAGCTGTTTTCTATTGACATCCATTTGGATACATCCATAACGAGCTGATGACGCTCGATTGTGCCTGGCATAGCTAGAAAAGTTAGCTTTCTCGCCAGGACATTCGACACGGTTCATTGCGAGGAGATCACACTGCATATCAAACCGTTTGTGTTGCTAGCGAGTCTGCAAATACGCTAGCTAGCTAGCTGACAACGTTTTTCATCGCTGGACCTGTGTTTACAAGGTTTCCAATTTCGGTTTGTGTGGTTGTTGGTTAAAGTTTCTGTCACTTTGTAGCAAGTATGGTCTGCATGTATAGGCACATATTGCGTCATGATTGCAAGGTGTCCCGATATCTTTTCCAATTGTCCTGTTATCTGGTTTTAATGCCCATTCTAGAATTCCCTTCTATCCAATCAGAAACGAGTATTCAACAATGCTGTGGTATAACTGGTGATAAGACATTACATTATGTACTCGTCAAAAGGAGAGTCTGTTCAGCTATGAATTGTGATGGGCACACACTTCGACACAACATCCATTAAGGGTGTATGGCTTATGTGATTCAGTGAAACAGGAAATGTTTCTTGGTGGAATGAGAGCACTTCCACAGTGGCTGGCAGTAAATTGTTCAGCCAGTGTTTTGAAAACTGTTTTCAATGGAAACATATAGATAATCTAAGGCTTTGCACCAAGCAATCATCTCTGAATAAAGTGTGTGTGTGTGTGTCTCTAGTTCTGTGTGTGAGACTGTGCCAATGTGTGTGTAGGTGTCTGTGTTTAGGTGTGTGTCTAGTCAGCTTTATCGACTCTACTCTTATGTATCTCCTCCATCTGCTGCATTCCAGCTGGATACCTCCCACACGCACGCACATATGCCTTCCACTTTTGAAGCATGGAACAGTAAAGATTGCTCTGTGTGAAGGCTTTGTCTGGGACTGAGTTCCTCTGTGGAGTGCCAGGTAGCCACAAAGACATCTAGGCCATGAAATCACATTCTATGTCAGTGTCTGTATACAGCCAGGCTATTCAGGGACTAGGTGGCCAGACTCTAACCCAGGACCAGGTGATAGGAATGGGGCACTATTCTACACTGACCCCCTTCTCATGGACACCCAGACCCTGTTGCTCACATCTGATCCCACGCAGATCCCATTCTCTCTCTCTCTCTCTCTCTCTCTCTCTCTCTCTCTCTCTCTCATACTCCACCCTGCAGCCTAGGTGTGGTCATTGTGTTTTACAGGAGTTGTTATGTCAGTGGGATCCTCTGTGTCTCTGGGAGTGTGACAGTGTCTCAGCAGTCTCTCAGAGAGTGTGTGTGGGAGAGTGTGTGTGGGAGGCAGAACAGAGCAGGGGGGAAAATCACAGGCTCTGTGCTTATCTGCTCTGACACACACACACACAAAGCAAGAATTATATCAGCATTTCTGTCTATCACACACCTATAACCCCCCCCCCCACACACACACACACACACACACATCCACACATGTGCACACCCACACAGGTGCACAGGAGCATCAAAGAAATTCCATAATTGTAGGGGACACCTACAGAATTGCCATGGCATTCCATTAACTGCACAACTCCAGCTATCAGAAGGAGAGGTGAACAGATGACATCCATCCTGAGTGAGGGGAAAGGAGATGGAGGTGCTATTTCCAATGTAATGACACGGTACAGGATGTGTGTGCCTCTCGTAGAGCGAAGCCATATGGACATATTGCGATATATTGCCTGAATAGATGCGATAACGATAAATAGAACGATACGTTTATAACATTAACGTTCCCCGTTTTTTAAACTACCCTTTAAACTACTACTACTAAAAATCGAATCAAATTTATTTAGCAGATGTTATTGCGGGTGTAGTGAAATGCTTGTGTTCCTAGCTCCAACAGTGCAGTAGTATCTAATAATTCACAACAGCACACACATCTAGAAGTAAAAGAATGGAATAAAGAAATATATAAATAGTAGGATGAGCAATGTTGGAGTGGCATTAACTAAAATACAATAGAATAGAATACAGTATATTGTAACGACTGTTGGTGGACGAAGGTGAGGACCAAGGTGTCCATGATTTTTATTATGACCGAACGCTAGAACAAAAATGATCAAACGGCACAAACGAAACAGTTCTATCTGGCGTAGACACACAAAACAGAAAACAACTACCCACAAACACAGGTGGGAACAGGCTACCTAAGTATGGTTCTCAATCAGAGACAACGATAGACAGCTGCCTCTGATTGAGAACCACACACGGCCAAACACAAAGAAATAGACAACATAGAACACCAGACATAGAATGCCCACCCCAACTCACGCCCTGACCAAACCAAAATAGAGACATAAAAAAGGAACTAAGGTCAGGGCGTGACATATATACATATAAGATGAGTAAAGCAGTGTGAAAACATTATTATAGTGACTAGTGTTCCATTATTAAAGTGGCCAGTGATTCCATGTCTATGTATTTAGGGTAGCAGCCTCTAAGGTGCAGGGTTGAGTAGCCTGGTGGTAGCCCGGCTAGTGATGGCTATTTAACAGTCTGATGGCTTTGAGATATAAGCAGTTTTTCAGTTTCTCGGTCTTAGCTTTGATGCACCTGTACTGACTTCGCCTTCTGGATGATAGCGGGGGGAACAGGCCGTAGCTCGGGTGGTTGATGTCCTTGATTATCTTTTTGGCCTTCCTGTGACATCAGGTGCTGTAGGTGTCCTGGAGGGCAGGCAGTGTGCCCCCGGTGATGCGATGGGCAGACCTTACCATCCTCTGGAGAGCCCTGAGGTTGTGGGCGGTGCAGTTGCCGTACCAGGCAGTTATACAGCCCGACAGGATGTTCGATATGATCCTTAACTAGCCTCTCAAAGCACTACATGATGACAGAAGTGAGTGCCATGGGGTGATAGTAATTTAGTTCAGTTACCTTTGCTTTCTTGGGTACAGGAATAATGGTGGACATCTTGAAGCAAGTGGGGACAGCAGACTGGGATAGAGAGAGATTGAATATGTCCGTAAACACTCCAGCCAGCTGGTCTGCGCATGCTCTGAGGACGCGGCTAGGGATGCTGTCTGGCCCGGCAGCCTTGAGGGTTAACACGCAAAAAATGTCTTACTCGCGTCTGCCACGGAGAATGAGAGCTCACAGTCCTTGCGAGCGGGCCGCGTTGTTGGCACTGTGTTATCCTCAAAACTGGCGAAGATGGTGTTGTGGTATCAGCTTGAGGGGGAATATACACGGCTGTGACTATGATCGAAGAGAATTCTATTGGGAGGTAATACGGTCGGCATTTGATTGTGAGGTATTCTAGGTCGGGTGAACAAAAGGACTTTGAGTTTCTGTATGTTTCTTCTTCTTCTACTACTACTACTGCTACTAGTTTGATGGTTGTAGCAATCAATTGTCTCATTAACAATCACCCATATAAGCAAACTTATTTCATTTCAAACTTCAGATTTCTCGAGTACAGGCTACTTATCGTAATGAATGATATCAGCAAAATGCCAGCGATGAGTGGCCGGTACGGTTGGTGTTGATAATTTCCGGTTTGTCGTCCCAGCTCTACCCTCTCGACAGGAGCAGATAGATAAGGTTCTGAAGCATTCTTCATTTCAGGCAGACCAGGGGAGAGAAAGGTAAGACAGGATCTCCCCTCAGCCAAACCATAATCTATCTCCACCCGCAAATATAATATGTCCTCCTATCTATCTATCTCTCCTGGTCTGCAAATACTATATGCTATAGGTTGCAGCCACAGGGCTTTCTCCTCTCTCTCACCTTGCTTTCTCTCTCTCTGAAATGAGATATTTGTTCTCCGCTCGGCTCCCGCTCCATTTAATACATCTCACAACCTCACATCGACCTGTGGAGCTTCTCTCATTTGCTGTCCTGTCCCCCTTCTCAAGGACACCCAGACCCTGTTACTCACACCTGATCCCATGCAGAGATCGAGCACTCTCTCTCTCACCCCTCCCTCTCCCTCTTCCTCTCTCTCCCTCTCTCCTGTCCATCGAGTCCTTTTTTTCAGTGGTGACTCAGAACAGTGAGGTTGCTCTCACCCCACAGAGACGCACAGACAGGAGACACAGCAAACAGGCCAAATGCACTCCTAAGTGCTTCAGTCCTCACTCTACCCTCTTTGTGCCCCCCCCCCCCCCCCCCCCCACACACACACACTTCCCCCCCAACCACATCAGAAAGACCCACAAATGTCACAGGGACCTCAAGTCTCAAAGTGTTTAAACAGTCCCCCAAAAAATCTAGGTGGGCCTGTGATATGATCTGCAGCTGGTGTGATTCTACCTGAAGATCTGAGTAGATCCGTAGAGCCCTGAGGCAGAACACATCATCAGGGATGCGACTGCTGTCACTCAAAGCTGAAATGCAGCAATTGCTCGAAGTGGGCGGGTCAGACAACCCACATGGATCATTTTCAGAACTCCGTGAGATTGGCGTGTTGCTGTAAGGAACGCTTCAGTGTTTATGAGTCCTTGTGAGTCTAACCAAGTTGAATATGCTGCACCAGCGGAGGAAGGAGGGAGGGACAAGGTAGAGAGGGAGGGAGGGACAAGGAAGAGAGGGAGGGAGAGTGTTATCAGTAAATAGATTGCCGTCTGCTTTCTGTAACTCTTCACAATGGCCTTTTCTCATGCATAAAAAAGGAAATAATCTCCCCTGCATTCGGCGACACCAGAGATTCCACAAAAACATCCTCTACCTCGGGAGTCGGGGACAAAGAGATACGTCAGAGGAATCAATAAGACTGCACGGGGTCACATTCTGAATAGATGTTGAACGGGGATTTTTATTTCTCTCTCTAGCTCTCTCCCCCCATGTATCCAACCTGTTACCCCTTCTGTCTCTGTCTCCTTTTCCCGTCCCTCTCAGCCTCTCGTCCCTCAACCCCTTCACTTTCTCCTTGTTTTCTCTCTTCCTCTCTTCTTGGCTCGCTCCATCTCTCTTCACCCTCTCTCCGTCCCTCTCTTCGTCCCTCTTTCACGTGTGAGATTAAATATCCACCTTCTGTTGCTGCGGCCACCAACTGTAAGCACCTCCATCCCTCCCTCCCTTCCCCTCTCCCTTCCATCTTCTACAGGAAAACAAATCAATCAAGAGGGAGGGAGGGAGTGAAAAAGAGGAGAAGAAAACTAATTAAAAGAGAGGCTAATGCAATTCAGGTGGGTGGCGCGGCAGGCAGCTCATTGCCCTGCAGTCACTAGTGACATCACAGGTGGCGCTGGGACCAGACACGACCTACTCAAACACGAAGGCCTGGCTACACATGGGGCGGCAGTATTATAAAGCACAGCTACAACACAGATAGGACTTCTATGTTACGCTGTAGTATACAGGTAGCGGTGACGTGATAAAGGGGTAGTTACACCGCAGCCATAACTACACATTACGGCTGTATGTCTCTAGTGGAGAAACAGGTTCAGCAGTAAAACCTAACAGTGAACCCTTGTATGTTAGAAAATGGTTACTGTAGAGAATGGCCACAGCGCAGCGTGGGACGCTGGGCCTATAGCATAGAGAGGTTAGGGGTGAGTTATGACGAGCACAACTCTCTCTACTGTCCTTCTCTTCCCCTTGATTCCAGAGTCAGCACACAGCTATAAACTACAATGTGTCTGTGTGCGAGAGAGAGCATGTGTGTGTGTGTGTGTGTGTGTGTGTGTGCGAGCATGTGTGTGTGCGAGCATGTGTGTGTGCTTGTGTGAGAAAGAGAGGGAGGCAGATATGATTTAAGCGGGCTGTATGGGCACAGGGGTTATCAGGGTGTCCTCAATGCAGACGGCCATAACAGAGAAACTATCACCATCACACAGAATAATGGGCCTGGAGAGAGAGAGAGGAGATAGATAGATACGAGAGAGGAAGGGAGGGAAGGAAGGAGAGTGATGAGGAGAAAGAGAGAGGGAGGGAGGGTAAAGATAGATAGATAGATAGATAGATAGATAGATAGATAGATAGATAGATAGATAGAGAGAGAGAGAGCAATAGATAGACAGACTGGCAGATGGAGAAGGAGTAAGAGGTGGAAGAGGAGGCAAATGGAGAAAGAAATAGAAAACACTAAAGAGAAGAAGAGAGAAAGTACAGAAATGCGAGAGGGGGATGAGGGGGGAGAAGGATAGTGAGATGACGAGGATGTGTGAGGGAGTAGGGGAGTGGGAATCGATAGAGCGAGGAAGAATGAATGATGCGGAGAGGAAGGGAGAGGAAGGAATGTAGGAGAGGGAGAAGGGGGAAGGGAGGAGTGTGGACTGTCAATAGAGTGAACTAGTGTAGAATGTGAGGGAGCGTATGTGTTAAGTGGGCCTGCATCCAAAGAGGAGATGGGCAATAAGTGGGCCTGCATCCCAAGAGGAGATGGGCAATAAGTGGGCCTGCATCCCAAGAGGAGATGGGTAATAAGTGGGCCTGCATCCCAAGAGGAGATGGGTAATAAGTGGGCCTGCATCCCAAGAGGAGATGGGTAATAAGTGGGCCTGCATCCCAAGAGGAGATGGGCAATAAGTGGGCCTGCATCCCAAGAGGAGATGGGTAATAAGTGGGCCTGCATCCCAAGAGGAGATGGGTAATAAGTGGGCCTGCATCCCAAGAGGAGATGGGTAATAAGTGGGCCTTCATCCCAAGAGGAGATGGGCAATAAGTGGGCCTTCATCCCAAGAGGAGATGGGCAATAAGTGGGCCTTCATCCCAAGAGGAGATGGGCAATAAGTGGGCCTTCATCCCAAGAGGAGATGGGTAATAAGTGGGCCTGCATCCCAAGAGGAGATGGGCAATAAGTGGGCCTTCATCCCAAGAGGAGATGGGTAATAAGTGGGCCTGCATCCCAAGAGGAGATGGGCAATAAGTGGGCCTTCATCCGAAGAGGAGATGGGTAATAAGTGGGCCTTCATCCCAAGAGGAGATGGGCAATAAGTGGGCCTTCATCCCAAGAGGAGATGGGTAATAAGTGGGCCTTCATCCCAAGAGGAGATGGGCAATAAGTGGGCCTGCATCCCAAGAGGAGATGGGCAATAAGTGGGCCAGCATCCCAAGAGGAGATGGGTAATAAGTGGGCCTTCATCCCAAGAGGAGATGGGTAATAAGTGGGCCTGCATCCCAAGAGGAGATGGGCAATAAGTGGGCCTTCATCCCAAGAGGAGATGGGTAATAAGTGGGCCTGCATCCCAAGAGGAGATGGGCAATAAGTGGGCCTGCATTCCAAGAGGAGATGGGTAATAAGTGGGCCTGCATCCCAAGAGGAGATGGGCAATAAGTGGGCCTGCATCCCAAGAGGAGATGGGCAATAAGTGGGCCTGCATCCCAAGAGGAGATGGGTAATAAGTGGACCTGCATCCCAAGAGGAGATGGGTAATAAGTGGGCCTGCATCCCAAGAGGAGATGGGTAATAAGTGCTGCCTGGCCAGCCTCTCAGCCTCCCCTACAGTACACAGGAGACTATATTGATCAGGCCTGCAGGTGAAATATCAAAAACAGGATCATAGGCTGTGTGATTTTTCCCTACATCACAACGCACTCCCTCGCTCCCTGCTCTTTCATGTTCCCCAACACAGATCGATTGACTGTGGTAGTGCGCAGTACTGACATCTCCCACATGCCCCTCATTGCCATGAGAAACATGCACACGCACACAATTACACAGCAGCCCCTGTTGAGAAGACTCAAAGAGCAACATCTTTCATGCTGGTTGAGGTTCACATGAAAATATTCACATACCCTCTTCAATAACCCTGCTTGGCTCCTACTATCCATGTTGTCCCTCTGTCTCATGCTGTGTGTAATATTGTATGGGTTTCTATAAAGCTATACTGAGAGACGGTGGATGTGCAGGGTGAGAGATGCGGTTCTCTCTCACACTGAGATGACAGAGGGGGCTGTTGGTCTAATGCAGGGGTTCTCAAACTTTTTATAGTCCCATAACCCTTCAAACATTCAACCTCCAACTGCGTCTAGCACCAGGGTCAGCGCACTCTCAAATGTTTTTTTTGCCATCATTGTAAGCCTGCCACACACACACACACTACAATATAAGAATGAGTGTGAGTTTTTGTCACAACCCGGCTCGTGGGAAGTGACAAAGAGCTCTTATATGACCAGGGCACAAATAATAATATAATAATAATCAATCGTTTTGCTCTTTATTTAGCCATCTTACATATACAACTTTATTTGTTCATCAAAAATTGTGAATAACTCACCACAGGTTAATGAGAAGGGGGTGCTTGAAAGGATACACATAACTCTGCAATGTTGTATTGGAGAGAGTCTCACTCTTAAATCATTTTCCACACAGTCTGTGCCTGTATTTAGTTTTCATGCTAGTGAGGGCCGAGAATCCACTCTCAAATAGGTACGTGGTTGCAAAGGGCATCAGTGTCTTAACAGCCTGATTTGCCAAGGCAAGAAACTCTGAGCACAGCCCAATCCAGAAATCTGCAGTGGCTTCTGATTAAATACAATTTTAACAGAACCGCTTGTTGCAATTTCTATGAGGCTCTCTTGTTCAGATATCGGTAAGTGGACTGGAGGCAGGGCATGAAAGGGATAACGAATCCAGTTGTTTGTGTCGTTCATTTCGGGAAAGTACCTGCGTAATTGCGCACCCAACTCACTCAGGTGCTTCGCTGTATCACATTTAACATTGTCCGTAAGCTTGAGTTCATTTGCACACAAAAAATCATACAATGATGGAAAGACCTGTGTGTTGTCCTTGTTAATGCAGACAGAGAAGAGCTCCAACTTCTTAATCATAGCCTCAATTTTGTCCCGCACATTGAATATACTGTAGTTGTGGAGAGTCCCTGTAATCCTAGATTCAGATCATTCAGGTGAGAAAAAACATCACCCAGATAGGCCAGTCGTGTGAGAAACCCGTTATCATGCAAGCGGTCAGACAAGTGAAAATGATGGTCAGTAAAGAAAACTTTAAGCTCGTCTCTCAATTAAAAGAAAATGTGTCAATACTTTGCCCCTTGATAACCAGTGCACTTTTGTATGTTGTAAAAGCGTTACATGGTCGCTGCCCATATCATTGCATAATGCAGAAAATACACGAGAGTTCAGGGGCCTTGCTTTAACAAAGTTAACCATTTTCACTGGAGTGTCCAAAACGTCTTTCAAGCCGTCAGGCATTTCCTTGGCAGCCTCTCGGTGGATGCTGCAGTGTACACAAGTGGCGCCGGGAGCAACTGCTTGCACGCGCGTTACCACTCCACTATGTCTCCCTGTCATGGCTTTTCGCCATCCAGATACCAACACATCTTGACCACCAAAGTCCATTTGATGTCAAAAAGCTGTCCAGTACTTAAAAAATATCCTCTCATGCTGTCCTTGTTTCCAGAAGAGGATGTCTTCCTTAATTGACCTCCATGAACGTAATGGACATATACCAGGAACTGTGCCAGGCTCGCCACGTCTGTTGACTCATCCAGCTGTAACGCATATAATTCACTAGCTTGCATGCGAAGCAGTAATTGTTTCAAAACATCTCCTGCCATGTCACTGATGCGTTGTGAAAAAGTGTTGTTTGATGAAGGCATTGTCTGTATAGTTTTTTGTGCCTTTTCCCCCAGCATTGTCCCAGCCATATCCGCGGCAGCAGGAAGAAGGAAGTCCTCCACAATAGTATGAGGCTTGCCTGTCCTAGCCACTCTGTAGCTCACCATACAAGACGCTTCTAGTCCCTTCTTACTAATGATATCTGTTGCTTTTATACATATCTTACTACTCGAAAGTCTTCTTTATTCTCGCTCAAAAAACTCCCGTGGCTTATTTTTCAAATTGTCATGTTTGGTTTCTAAATGTCTGAGCAAGAGTGAAAGTTTCCCGCGAGAGAGTAACTGTTAATGTGGTTGGATGCTAATCATTTTATTTTTTGGCAGTGAAACGAGGCTACTCAGGCTCGAAAAAAAAAACTCACCCAAATGCATTTGGAAAATATCAAACGTACTGTTTAAAACTGTGAAAAATATCTTTTTTTTGAATGTGAATCACATTTTTATTTGGCGTACCCAGACGACATTGCATACCCCAGTTTGGGAATACCTGGTCTAATGGAACCATTTCTACAGTGTGATTAGCAGGAAGTGGATTACCACTAAGGATGTGACACCTCTCTTCCTCTCCTCCCCTCTATTCTTCTCCTCTCTGCCTCTCATTCACCTCTTCTCCTGTTCTCTCCCTCCCCTCCCCTCCTCTCTTCTCTTCCTCCTCTCCTCCTCCGGACCTGTGATGAACAGAGAAAAATATAGAGCTGTTTCTGTTTAAAGAGAGAGAGCCCTCGGACCTCTTCTCCCTCCGAGGGGTTTTTCATGATCCACTTTGAATCAGGAAACTTTATAAGACCTGTAACATCTGCCTGGAAGAGGTTCACACGCTCCCTCTTTCTCGGTCTCCCTCTCTAGTCCTCTCTTTCTTTCTCTCGATACCCCTCTCTCTCTATCCCTCTCTCTTTCTTCGTTTCTCTTTAGCCTCTCTCTCTCCCCCTCCGTCTCTCCCTCTGACCCTCTGTCCTGCTGGCCCTCTGTTTAGTCGGGGTCATTTTAATGAGGAGGGTCCGTCCATCCGTCAGACCCCGGCCTCGTTAATAAACCATAGGGAGAGACAGAGAGAGAACCAGGGCTATTCCGAATGTGACCCGAGGCTCTGAGACCGTCACTAAGCCTGGCCCTCCCCTGCACACCACCACACGCTTGAATCTCAAAGTTTCGGTCCCCCTTTGTCATTTATTAGCACTGGTTTTTAAAAAGTCTCTTTTAGCCAAAACGAATGTCGTTTTTAGAACAAAGAGTGGAACCCAGAACAAAGAGCTCTAACCACGAGACTTCCGACCGGGCCTCTGATCAGACACATAAAAAAGGGGGGGGGGGGGAGAGGAGTGAGGTGGCACTTTTTAACGAGGGTCTAAGAAAGTCTGATGGGGAGATGGGGAGAGATAGACAGATGAATAAAGGGGAAGAAACACCCCTAGATTTGATTGTCTTTCCTTGAGCCATCCGATCCAGATGGAATTCACTGGCAGAGGGTCCGGCCAGAGACTGATAATGATCGCTAATGGGTTGTCCGGCTAACTGCCATCAGCACCGGCACACAGAGGACCAGACGTGGAAACTTCAGAAAAGATTGGAACAGAACCCTGGATCTCTGCCAGCTAGAATATGGAACACCCATAGGTAGAGGCAGGATGGGATTACACTTCTGAAAAAAGCGCACAGAAGCATACCAAATCTATATTGGCAACTCCAGCGCTTGGGATTTGTATACGATATTGCAAGGACGAGAGAGGCTTTGCATCAAATTCCAATCAAAATGTCCACTAGATGCCAGTCTTTTTGGATGTCTCTTGGCCGAAACAGTGTGGACGACGCCAATACCGACGGCTGTAAACATCCATAGAGCGATTGCATTTCTGGAATCTCCAATTGAATTCCAGCTTCAGTGTCTAGAACAAGATAATCCATTCCAGGACAATGGAAAATGAGACAGACTGTTTGGATGATAGAGTATAATAGAGGGAGCCTCTGATAGAGGGAGCGTTCACGTTGACATGGAATTCCGAATGACACAGACAGAGAGAAAGCGAGAGAAACAGAGATTACTTTGACACCCCATCTTTTATGCATTTCCAAAAGGAATAATTAAAGTTCAAATAAAAAAAACGAAAAAAAACAATGAGATGTGATTTGAAGTACGGTGGCTGAGACTGAGTTACAGGACAGTGTGATGGGGATTATACACACATGAACACAACCCCCCCCCCCACCACACACACACACACACACACACACACACACACACACACACACACACACACACACACACACACACACACACACACACACACACACACACACACACACACACACACACACACACACACAAAGTGACAGTGGAGGCAATGGGAGGTGTAATCACCCACTTCCTTTATACGGTTCAGTCAGTCATTATCAGCTGCATTGTGCCACTGAGACACCGAGACAGTAGCCCACTGCACCCCAGGCCAGTGTTACCATGACGTAAAGGCACAGTGACAGCCATCCCTCGCCGCCGGCGGTGATATCACCGCGACAGAGCCACTGTCGGAGACATCAATCCCATTCGCTCTGCAATGGCTAAACCACTCTCTCTCGCTTTCTTCCAACATTCCACAGGGTTCTGCTCTGTGGGTATCCCTCTCCACTCCTAGTTATTGAAGACAGTCATATTCCTCATGTATTTCCCATGTGGGATACGAACCCAGGTCTCCCATGGGAGCAACTAACATATTAGACCATTAGACCAAGGGCAAATTCCCTACTGGACCGAGGGCATGACTGACTCATGTCCGCTACATTCATTTACTGATTATGTATCCTCGTGTATCCCAGAACATTCCAGCAGTGGGAATTCCTCTGGTTAAACTGCTTCTGGAGGGCCACAGTGTGTACAGGGCTAATCAATAATATGCTGCTCAGCCTGGTCATAAATTGACCTGTTAAGAGTCTCAGCTCCGGCCACAGATATCCACAGGCCAAATCATGGCCCACCCCACCGGCTGGTTATCCCAGTATTGGTAAACTACAACAATAAATGGTCAAACTAATGCATAAGCATATGTACACAACTAAACCAACATATTAGTACTTGACAAGGCTTCCATACAGCTATACGCTATATAGTCAATACCAGTCAGTGACGTCCTCTACTCCTAATCCTCATCCTCTGCTTCCCTCGTTCCCTCTCCTCTCTTTCCACTCCCCCTTCCCTCCTTCCTCTTAACCCCTAACTCTATCCCTCCTCTGTCTCTCCGTCCCTCTATCTCTTTTCATTCCTCACGCTCTCCTCATGCACCCCTCTCCTCTACTTCCCTCTATCCCTAATCTTCCTTTTTTACATTGCTCCCTCTTTCCTCCACCTCTCCTTCCCTCCCTCCACCTCTTCCCTCTGTCACTGGCGTGTGCAGTGTGATGAGAGGCACGGTAGTACTATTTGTTTCCTTCTCTGTGATGAAGGTTAACCCGGGTTCAACGAACACACAACGTGCTCTATTGTAGTGCGGCCGGGTGTCACGGCTAGGACAAATTTAATTTAGCCAGGGGATTTAGCTCATTGAGAGTGGGCGATTCAGCTGCTTTGTGAACCTATCTCTGGCGTTACCATCCAGCTAATGAAGTAGTGCGGGTTGAAGAACCCTAGCTCACACCCACCAGCTTAGCCTGTCTAATTAACTTCAAATTAGACCTAGTCCACTATCTATCAGAGCAGGTAACAGACGTTCCAAAAGGACGTAGCTATAAGCCGAGAGGCTCACCATGTGTAATTACTACTAAACACTACTTCATCAGGAATTGGAGGGAAGAACAAATAAACAATGAATGCAGTATGAAAGCCCATAAGGGACAAATAGGACAACAGGACAATTTTTTTTCTCTACCACAGTCTCACGTGAGCCAGGCTGAAGGTGTGTCATATTCAAAAGCAGTCAGTGCATATTCTTTATTCATTCAATTCGAATTTGGTCCTGGGCCACACCATCCGACGTTCCATAAATATTTCTCTATTCCGAGTTGAGAACAGCGGCGTTTTCATTTAGTAGGTTACTGTATGTATGTCAACAGCCCGTGAGCAGGTGTCATGGACAGGTGTGCCTGATACGCAGGGGACCTCCAGTTCAAAAGTCGCCAAGGGGTTAAACACCAGCCGTGTCTACCCAGCATGCAGTTCTGTCCACATATGGCACTGCGCTGAGGACCAACCACTATCTTCCCAGCCAGAGAGAGAGAAAACTGAGAAGGGGGGGGGGGGGGGAGAGCAGAACCGACTCATAAACTGCAGTTTTAGGAGTCTCACAAATGATGGATAGCTGTGAATAGAGGTGACGGCGCGTAAACAGAGAGAGTGAGAGATGGATCGAGAAATGAGCGCGAGAGGGTGCTTTGACTGGCGCACACACATCCATACAATACACTTATAGAGAATCAGTGTTGTCCGAGTGTGTCGCAGAGATACCTAGCTCGCAGAGAGTTTGACAGGCTCCATTCGGCGCTGTCAGGAAACCCAGAACCCGTCCACACTACCACCACACCCTATTAACCTAGCCTTCACTCACATTACAGGGGAGGGAGAAAGAAAGTGGAGGAGAAAGGAGGGGGGGGAGGCGAGTCTGAGATCAAAGCTGAGCACCCATCCATAACTCTTATTTAACTATCCATCATTCCCAGTACAGGAGAAGAGTGGGTGAGAGATAGCGGGCAGAGAGGGCAGAGTGTGGGCAGAGAGATTGACAGAGTGTGGGCAGAGTGTCAGAAGAGAGATGCAAAGAGAGAGCAGACTGATATATGATGGACCATAGTGCTGCTAAAACAGTCAAAGGATTCGGGGGAGAGTTTTCTTCACCTCATAAAACTCCTCTCCTCAAGTCAACTCATGGCACAGAATGACCTCCGCTAGTCTTGAGTTAGCTTTAATGCTCTCCAGCACACACACACACACACACACACACACACAAACAAACAAACACACCTAATTTAAACCGCCTACACAGTTTACTTTCTGCCCTCTGGAGACACACTCATCTTCAGCGCACATCTCTCCAGAATGCCTGTTTAAACTGAAGAACCCTGAGTCTGTTCAAAGAGAGAGAGAGAGAGAGAGAGAGAGAGAGAGAGAGAGAGAGAGAGAGAGAGAGAGAGAGGCAGGGAGAGAGAGAGAGAGAGGCGGAGAGAGAGAGATCAAAATGAGGAGAGAGGGAGAATAAAGAGAGTCAGGATTCTTTATATAAATGTTTTGGGTCATCTGGGGCTGACAGAGAACCCCAGGGGAGGATAAGAGGACAAAAAAACACTTGAAAGTCACTTAAATCTGCCTTAACCTATGCAGAGATTTTAGTATCTCCCTCACAGACACACACACACACACACAAAGCAAGACTCTCAGCACTCACAATTAGGGGGTTACATGGAACAGAGAACGTGATTAATTAGTTAGCCAGCAGTCAAATTGGGGAAAAATCTCCACTCTACGCTCCCTACATCAGACAGGCTGAGACTAATGAAGGGGGGTGATATAATGAGAGAGCGTTAATTAATTAGCACACATTTTATTTTTGTCTCCTGTTAGTCTCCATTGTGCCTGATGAACTGTGTATGGTGTATTAGCTCCCCTAAACAAAGAATGATGAGGATAGACCAGCAGGGGATAGCTAGGGTGTTCACTAACTGCCGAGGGTGTGTGTATGTGTGTGTGTGTGTGTGTGTGTGCGTGCGTGCGTGCGTGCGCATGTGCGTGGACAGAGACGAGTCGTTATTCCCCACTGGGCTGGGTTTTTAAATTTCATGAACCCAAACATTATCATGCTTTTAAACAATATTCCTGCTCTCTACTGCAACTCCACATCTCCCACTGCTATGAGTGTGCAGTCAGAGAGAAGTGAATTAATGCTTTGAACATTAACATGAGAGAGAGAGAGAGAGAGAGAGAGAGAGAGAGAGAGAGAGAGAGAGAGAGAGAGAGAGAGAGAGAGAGAGAGAGAGAGAGAGAGAGAGAGAGAGACCCAAAGCCTACCCACTAAGCCCCTACACAGATGGTAATGCGCCATCACAATCCTCGCTCTCTTCCACTACTCTCTTCTATCCCGTCATCTTTCCCTTCTGCTAAATCCCCCGTCACTCGATTCTGCCTCTTTCGATCCCAACTCTCCTCCTTTCCGCATCCTACAGTGGTTCCTTCTTTAAAAGTTGTGAGCTTACGCCGCGGGACTTAAGAGGTTATTTGTGGTTTAGTACGGTACCCTGCGTCACCACTTCATTGCTCCAGACCAGCGCAAGGGGGAGTTAGAGCACTGATTATGCTTTTGGGTCCTACTGTGTTTTTAACTGACAATGAATGGGCAACATAAACCTAAATAGAAACTGATAATTGTGCATGACTTCAGTATTACTTACTAAAACTGTTGTTACACTAGGGTTTTTATTATTTTATTTTGTTTAGGATTATTTTGCTGTTACTGTAGTACTGTAGGCCACTCCCGACCAGTCACGTTGTACAGCGCCTGAGTGGTGCAACGGTCTAAGACACTGCATAACATTGCAAGCTGTGTTGCTACAGATGCTGGTTCAATACCCGTGCCGGCCTCGACTGGGAGACCCATGAGACGACTGTAGGTTTTTGGTTTTTCTCCCTCTCAAATCAGAAATAAATCATTCTAAATAACAAACTGGCTTTATTTACAAATTAGTAACAATGTCTCAGCCCATGTTTAAGAATGGCCTTTTTCTCACTCATTTTACGTTATTTGAAAACGAAATCGTCTCCAAAATATTTAAGGGGCATTGCACTAATAATGGCGCTGACTAGGGAAACGTTCCCGCTGTTCTGTTCTTAGTGCCAGTCTGCACGTTCAAACTAAAACAATGTAACTAATAATGGCATCTCTATGCATTCATGAATAAAATAATGACAAAAATACTCTTTCAAAATGCCGATGTTGATTTAGTTATGGATCCATAATGAATTACTATGGGAATAAATATCACTGAATTACAGAAATATCCTCCAATCCTTTATATGTAATTATTGGCGGAGAGTCACGTCATATTTTTCGATATACTGTAGGCGACATGAGTCTCACTAGTGTTGAGTAATGTGCTGTTAAAAGTGGTGTAGGTTTTATTTATTTATTTAAAGAACATATTGAAGTTAGAAGCAATACAATTTGAAGCAAAAGCCTACAACTATTTCAGCACCGTTTCACACTACTCTGAGACAAGCATGGGGACTGGTCAATGAGATTTTTATTTTCACTTAATCTCCTTTGGGTATTGGTTAGACTAGAATTAAAAAATTAGGGTGCAGAAATGTTATGCTCTTAGTGTTAATTTTATTTAAGTAGGCAAGTCAGTTAAGAACAAACTCTTATTTTAACCTGTTTGGGATAGTGGGCAGCATTTTCACGTTCGGATGAAAAGCGTGCCCAGAGTAAACTTCCTGCTACTCAGGCCCAGAAGCTAACATATGCATATTATTAGAAGACGTGGATAGAAAACACTCTGAAGTTTCTAAAACTGTTTGAATGATGTCTGTGAGTATAACAGAACTCATATGGCAGGCAAAAACCTGAGAAAATTCCAACCAGGAGGTGGGAAATCTGAGGTTTGTAGTTTTTCAACTCATTGCCTTTCTAATATACAGTGTCTATGGGGTCATATTGCAATTCCTAAGGCTTCCACTAGATGTCAACAGTCTTTAGAACCTTGTTTCAGGCTTCTACTGTGAAGGGGGAGAGAATGGGAGCTGTTTCAACCAGATGTCTGGCAGAGTGCCATGAGCTGGTCACGCGCGTGACCGTGAGAGCGACCTGCATTTCATTGCATTTCTAAAGACAAAGGAATTCTCCGGTTGAAACATTACTGAAGATTTATGTTAAAAACATCCTAAAGATTGATTATATACATCGTTTGACATGTTTCTACGAACTGTTATATAACTCTTTGGACTTTTCATCTGAACTTTCGCCTGGACTTGCCCGCGCCTCGTGAGTTTGGATTTGCGAACTAAACACGCCAACAAAAAGGAGGTATTTGGACATAAATTATGGACTTTATCGAACAAAACAAACATTTATTGTGGAACTGGGATTCCTGGGAGTGCATTCTGATGAAGATCATCAAAGGTAAGTGAATATTTATAATGCTATTTCTGACTTCTGTTGACTCCACAAAATGGCGGGTACCTGTGGGGCTTGTTTTTGTGTCTGAGCGCCGTACTCAGATTATTGCATGGTGTGCTTTTTTCATAAAGCCTTTTTGAAATCTGACACAGCGGTTGCATTAAGGAGAAGTATATCTTTAATTCTGTGCATAACACTTGTATCTTTTATCAAAGTTTATGATGAGTATTTCTGTAAATTTATGTGGTTACTGACCATAACGTGTCAATGTAAACTGAGAGTTTTGGATATAAATATGAACTTTATCAAACAAAACATAAATGTATTGTGTAACATGAAGTCCTATGAGTGCCATCTGATGAAGATCATCAAAGGTTAGTGATTCATTTTATCTCTATTTCTGCTTTTTGTGACTCCTCTCTTTGGCTGGAAAATGGCTGTATGTTTTTTGGTGACTAGGCTCTGACCTAACATAATCATATGGTGTGCTTTCGCTGTAAAGCCTTTTTGAAATCAGACACGATGGGTAGATTAACAAAAAGTGAAGCTTTTATTTGGTGTATTGCACTTGTGAATGTATGAAAGTTAAATATTTCCCAAAAATATTTTTGAATTTCGCGCTCTGCCTTTTCAGCGGATGTTGTTGAGGGGTTCCGCAGGCCGTAAGAAGTTAAAGGACAGCCTACTCTTTCCTCCTTGTCAGGGAATTGAACCCCAGTCTCCCGCGTGCCCGCATTTTTGACTTGAGGTCACCGAGAAAGTCTGGACATGGCCTGCTCTCCCTTATGTAAGGAATTAGGCACTTTCCCACGTTTACTACAGTATGTATTGTAGGCTATGTTTACTTGTCAGACTGCACAGTGGCCTAATAAACAAATGCAGGTGGCTTATGTCTTCAAAATGCTTTAAATGCTTTATTATCCAAACGTAAAAGCATATACTGTACAGTGCAGTATTTCTTCATCAGCATCTTTATGCTTTCGTTAATGAAATACTGATAAAAATACTCTTTCAAAATACAGATGATGATTTAGTTATGGATCCATAACGAACTGCTATGGGAATAAATATCACTGAATTACAGAAATATTGGAAAAAGTTGTCTAATGAAGGCAAACAAATTGTTGCTTACTGGATAATACGCTTTCAAACACACATGTTCACGTTGTACAGCGTCATTATGGCTATTAGCAGGGCTATATTTTGGCCTTCATAAATACCATTTTGGCATTCATTCAAATTACAATCACTCACTGTCGTTTTTGTCAAAACGAAATCTCCAAAATATCGTTACTTTTTAAACAAAGCGATTATTATTAATATTTGTATTCATTAATTTATAATTATATAAAAGCCCCTTAGATATTCTCACAGATCCTAACGGAAAATGCCCCTTATTAATTTAGAATCCTTCAATCCTCTAAATGTAATTATTGGTGGAGAATATTTTTAGATATACTGTATACTATATACTGATATACGCCTACCATAGGCGAAATGAGTATTGGTTACACTACAAATAGGAGGTGGAAGTGTTATGCCTCTTAGATATTCATTTAGAATCCTCTTATGCTGTAGCCTACTCCCGACCTCACATTGTATAGTGCAATATTTTCCATTCCATCCTAACAGAAACCCTAAGGGTTTCATTTATCTCGGAATAGAAACACCATAATATTAATAAAATTAATTAAGCCAAATTTCTTAAACTCAATCCCATGTACTATGTTATCACAATTTTTTATTTTTATTCTCTAGTAATGCCAATATGGGAGACTATCAAATGCTTCTCAAAGTTGCCCTCTGGTGGTCAAACTACCACTAACTTGCATTAACGTAAAAAATGGCTGACAATTAAATAACGTGCCATAGAATGCTGCAGCAGCTCGCAAGGTGTGCTGCAGTATGACACAACTTTTAAAGGAGGAACCACTGTATGAAGCTAGCTGAGCGAAAATGGAGGACCGATCATCCTTTCACTCCCTTCTGTCTACCTTCTCCTCCTCTGTATCCACTGCTAAAGTCACTTTCTATCACTCAAAATGTCAAGCAAGAAACTAAAATGTTCAATTATATTCCATGATATTCTTAAAGTACAGTTGAAGTCAGAAGTTAGCCAAATACATTTAAACACAGTTTTTCACAATTCCTAACATTTAATCCTAGTAACAATTCCCTGTCATAGGTCAGTTAGGATCCCCACTTTATTTTAAGAATTAGAAATGTCAGAATAATAGTAGAGAGAATGATTTATTTCAGCTTTTATTTCTTTCATCACATTCCCAGTGGGTCAGAAGTTTACATACACTCAATTAGTATTTGGTAGCATTGCCTTTAAATTGTTTAACTACGGTCAAACGTTTCGGTTAGCCTTCCACAAGCTCCCCACAATAAGTTGGGTGAATTTTGGCCTATTCCTGGCAGAGATGGTGTAACTGAGTCAGGTTTGTAGGCCTCCTTGCTCGCACACGCTTTTTCAGTTCTGCTCACAAATTTTCTATAGGATTGAGGTCAGGGCTTTGTGATGGCCACTCCAATACTTTGACTTTGTTGTCCTTAAGACATTTTGCCACAACTTTGGAAGTATGCAATGGGTCATTGTCCATTTGGAAGACCCATTTGCGACCAAGCTTTAACTTCCTGACTGATGTCTTGAGATGTTGCTTCAATATATCCACATAATTTTCCTCCCTCATGATGCCATCTATTTTATGACGTGCACCCGTCCCTCCTGCAGCAAAGCATCCCCACAACATGATACTGCCACCCCCGTGCTTCATGGTTGGGATGGTGTTCTTCGGCTTGCAAGCATCCTCCTTTTTCCTCCAAACATAATGATGGTCATTATGGCCAAACAGTTCTACTTTTGTTTCATCAGACCAGAGGACATTTCTCCAAAAAGTATGATCTTTGTCCCCATGTGCAGTTGCAAACCGTAGTCTGGGTTTTTTATGGCGGTTTTGGAGCAGTGGCTTCTTCCATGCTGAGCAGCCTTTCAGGTTATGTCGATATAGGACTCGTTTTACTGTGGATATAGATACTTTTGTACCTGTTTCCTCCAGCATCTTCACAAGGTCCTTTGCTGTTGTTCTGTGATTGATTTGCACTTCTCGCACCAAAGTACGTTCATCTCTAGGAGACAGAACGTGTCTCGTTCCTGAGAGGTATGAAGGCTGCGTGGTCCCATGGTGTTTATACTGCGTATTATTGTTTGTACAGATGAACGTGGTACCTTCAGCCGTTCATGAACCAGACTTGTGGAGGTCTACAATTTTTTTTTGAGGTCTTGGCTGATTTCTTTCGATTTTCCTATGATGTCAAGCAAAGAGGCACTGAGTTTGAAGGTAGGCCTTGAAATACATCCACAGGTATACCTCCAATTGACTCAAATTATGTCAATTAGCCTAACAGAAGCTTCTAAAGTCATGACATCATTTTCTGGAATTTTCCAAGCTGTTTAAAGGCACAGTCAACTTAGTGTATGTAAACTTCTGACCCACTGGAATTGTGATACAGTGAATTATAAGTTAAATAATCTGTCTGTAAACAATTGTTGGAAAAATTACTTGTGTCATGCACAAAGTAGATGTCCTAACCGACTTGCCAAAACGATAGTTTGTTAACAAGAAATGTGTGGAGTGGTTGAAAAACGAGTTTTAATGACTCCAACCTAAGTGTATGTAAACTTCTGACTTCAACTGTCGATATGTGTTGACTGAAAGAAGCAACAAGTAATGTCTGCTAAATAATCAAGTTGATGGCGCAGTCATATAGCCTCGGCAGCTACTGTACATAAAGCTGAGTGAGTCACTCATTCATGGCTTCGGACCAAAATAAATAAGTACCAACAATCTTTCTGATCGTCTTTAATAAAGAAATGTTTTGAATGACCTCAAACTGCACCATTTCCGTCGCCCACACGCACTTTAAACATTTGGATAATAAAGCGTATTGAAGATAGAAGCCACCTCTTAATGAGTTCCGATCTGTTATCCAACGATTATTATTATTATGATTATTAACCCTGCATTATCATTCTATAAAAGGCCCTTAGATATTCTCACAGAGCAGATTTGCCTTAACAAAAAAATGACATGAAAAGCGCACATTTGTAAATCCCAAACTCAAAGGAAAGGAATTGGAAAGGGAGATTTAAAAGGTACAGTAGCAGTCAAGTGACATGACCAAACTTTAATGGACTGAAAATTAAAGTGATTATAAAAAGTCACGACTCTACAACTGATCGCTAGTTCTGGTCTCAAATAAGCACGGTCTGTGAAGAGCATTTAGCTAAAACAAGCAATGTTTGTTAAAATAAACACCAGGAATATATAGATCTTGACCTATGAACACCTAAAAAACGTGAGTCAGGGTTAGTGCTTTGAGTATATTATTGGTTATTCTGACCTGGATGCCATGTATTACAGTCTCTAAAAGGAAAAATATTACCACTGTCTCTTGCACATGTCATTTTCCTTTCATAATGCATCCTTATTTACAAAGCGATTATTATTATTATTATTATTAACCCTGCATTATAATTATATAAAATCCCCTTAGATATTCTCACATACCAGATTTGCCCTAACGAAAAATAAACCTTCCTCCAAAGAATCCTCCAATCCCCCAAATGTAATTATTGGCGGAGAGTCACGTCATTGGCGGAGAGTCAGGCGGCATTGGCGGAGAATCAGGCGGAGAATGACGCGTAGGAAGAGGGCAAGGAACGAGATGGAGTCACAATCCATGTCAGGCACACCTGTGAGCTCTGGAACTCCACCTCCTGTGTCACGCCCTGACCGCAGAGAGCCTTTTTATTTCTCGATTTTGTTAGGTCAGGCTGTGATTTGGGTGGGCATTCTATGTTCTATATTTCTTTGTTTTTGGCCGAGTGTGGTTCCCAATCAGAGGCAGCTGTCTATCGTTGTCACTGATTGGGAATCATACTTAGGCAGCCTGTTTTGCCACCTTAGTTGTGGGATGTTGTCTTCGTTTAATGCATGTATAGCCTTACGGAGCTTCACGTTCGTTTTTGTTGTTTATTGTTTTGTTGGCGACATTTAAAAAAATAAAGAAAAATGTACGCTCACTGCGCTGCACCTTGGTCCGGTCATTTTCAAGACGACGCTAGTGACATCCTGTTTGTGGTCTCTGCAAACAACGGGTCCTTGATGAAAATACCTGTCTATTTCTGGAAAAATCACCCCGATTAACTCTTTAGTCATATCAGTTTCCTATTTGCTTATGGTTTTGCCTACACCTAGCGACCTGTTTAAATTATATGAGCAAAAAATATTACATTTTATTTGGAATGGCAAGCCAGACAAAATTAAAAGGGCCTATTGTCTCACCCCATGTTCAAGAATGGCCTTTCTCCCTTTATTCAGATTACAACCGCTTACTTTCGGTTATTTGAAAACGGAATAATCTCCAAAATATCGTTATTTTTTAAACAAGGACTTGAAAATGAGATTGTGAACTCAGCAAACAATGTTTCCACTCTGAGAATGAGAATGGTAAATGACTGTAAATAATACATTCATTCAATACATTGGAATACAAAAGAAGCCATCCATCCACCCATGATGGACTATTAGCAGGACAATAGACTCTTAATAGCCCGGCTACTGTATGTGTGAAAATCCCCCCAATTTGTAATGTATTCGACGCTTAACGGAAGCATAAAGATGTTGATGAACAGATACTGTACAGTATACTGAATGCTTTATCTGACATTCAGCGGTTGCATGAGGTTTTGAGTTAGAAATGTCAAACTTTTGAGTATTTAACCTTCTTCGGGATCGGTGTGTCTTCCACGGGACGGTTGAGCTAATGTAGGCTAATGCGATTAGCATGAGGTTGTAAATAACAAGAACATTTCCAAGGACATAGACATATCTGATATTGGCAGAAAGCTTACCTTTTTGTTAATCTAACTGCACTGTCCAATTTACAGTCACTATTACAGTGAAAGAATACCATGCTATTGTTTGAGGAGAGTGCATAATTTTGAACATGAAAAATTATTAATAAACATATTAGGAACATTTGGGCAGTCTTGGTAAAAATAAATAAAACAGAAATGCAATGGTTCATTGGATCAGTCTAAAACGTTGCACATACACTGCTGCCATCTAGTGGACAACATCTAAATTGCACCTGGGCTGGAATAATACATTATGGCCTTTCTCTTGCATTTCAAAGATGATAGTACAAAACAAATACAAAAGAACGGGGTTTTTTTTCTTTGTATTATCTTTTACCAGATCTATTCTGTTATATTCTCATACATTCCTTTCACATTTCCACAAAGTTCAAAGTGTTTTCCTTCAAATGGTACCAAGAATATGCCTATCCTTGCTTCACGGCCTGAGCTACAGGCAGTTAGACTTGGGTATGTCATTTTAGGAGAAAATTGAAAAAAAGGGGCATATCCTTAATAAAATATAATAAATAAATAAAATAATAAAGAATACTCAAAATGCAGATGTTTATTTCAACTACATTTTAGTTCTACTTCCCCCCCAGCTCCACGACCATGGGTAAAACCTTGCTGAGATGATCAATGTATTTGTTGCATTGTTGTATCGTCAATTTCTCAAGCCAAAACGTCTTGATGGCCTTCACCAGTTCATTTTTGGTTGTTGGCTTGGCAGAGTTACGTATGAATTTTTCAGAATAAAGTAGGCTAATGAAGGCAACAAATTGTTGCTTACTGGAACACCCAAAGTCATCCAATTGTTTTAATAGAATTTGAAGCAATAGCCTACCCGCGTGTGGTCAACTATTTCAGCACCGCGACGCTGCTCCGAGACAAGCATGGGGACTGGTCTTGATAAATCAACAAGATTTTTATTTTCACTGAATCTCCGTTTGGGTATTGGTCCCCCTACAATTAGGGTGTGGAAATGTTAGGATTATTTTGCTCTTAGTAGCCTACTCCCGGCCGGTCATGTTGTACAGAACCATATTTTCCTGACGGAAACCCTGAGGCTTTCGTTTTTTGTTTTTTCTTGGAATAGAAACAACATCATATTAATCACATTAATTAAGCTACATTTCTTAAAATCAATTCCAGACAATATTAAAAACTGTCAAATGCTTCTCAAATATGCCCTCTGGTGGTCAAACTAGCACTAACTAGCATTAATGGCAACAATGGCTGACACTTAAATAACGTGCATTAGAATTCTTCGGCAGCCCGCAAGGTGTGCTGCAGTATGATGCAGCTTTTAAAGGAAGAACCACTACAACTAGCCTGTCTTGACCTCTTTCTCCCTTCTCTCTCCAGATGAAATCCTGCAACTAGTGATGTCCTGCTGCCCGACAACCTGACCGCTCGACCCCATCCGCTTTTCCCTTCTCCAGACCATCTCTGGAGACCTTCTCCTATTCCTCACTTCCCTCATCAACTCACCCCGTACCACTGGCTGCTTCAAAATGATCACAGTCGCTCCCCTCCTCAAGAAACCAACACTCGACTCCTCTGACGTCAAAAAGCTATTGAACGGTATAGCTTCTTTCTTTTCTTTCCAAAACACTTGAGTGTGCTGTCTCTGACCAACTCTCTTGTTATCTCTCTCAGAATGAACTTCTTGACTCTAACCAGTCAGGCTTCGAGATGAGTCACTCAACCGAGACTGCTCTGCTGTTTCACGGAAGCTCTTCTCACTACCAAAGCTGACTCGCTCTCCTTTATTCTCACTCTCCTAGATCTATCCTCTGTCTTCGACGCCGTGACCCATCAGATCCTTCTCTCCAACCTCTCAGGGCCGGGCGTCTCAGGCTCCGCACGCGCTTGGATTGCATCCTAACTGGCAGGCCGCTCCCACCAGGTGACGTTGATAGTATCTGTGTCTGACCACGTGCTCTCACTACTGGTGTCCCGCGGGGCTCGGTTCTAGGCCTTCTCCACTTCTCTATATAACCAGTTCACTCAGCTCTGTCATATCCTCACATGGTCTCTCCTATCATTGCTTTGCGGATGACACTCAACTACTTTTCTCCTTCCCCACTTCTGACACCCAGGTGTTGACATGCATTTCCACGTCCTTGGCAGATATCTCAGCGTGGATGTCGACCCACCACCTCAAGCTCAAACTAGACAAGATGGAGCTGCTCTTCTTCCCGTGTAAGGCCTGCTCGCTCCAAGACCTCTCAATCACGGTTGACAACTCCATGGTGTCCCCATCCCAGAGTGGAAAGAACCTTGACGTGACCCTGGACTACACCCTGTCGTTCTCTGCAAACATCAAAGCAGTGACTCGCTCCTGTAGGTTCATGCTCTACAAAATCCTCACACAGGAAGAGGCGCAGGTCCTAATCTCCCATCTGGACTACTGCAATTCGCTGCCAGTTGGGCTCCCCGCTTGTGCCATCAAACCCCTGCAACTTATCCAGAACGCCGCAGCCCGCCTGGTGTTCAACCTTCCCAAGTTCTCCCATGTCACCCTACTCCTCCGCACACTGTACTGGCTTCCAGTCGAAGCTCACATCCACTACAAGACCATGGTACTTACCTACAGAGCAGCAAGAGGAACTGCCCTCCCTACCTTCAGGCTCTGCTCAAACCCTACAGCCCAACTCGAGTCCTCCGTTCTGCCACCTCTGGTCTCTTGGCCCTCCCACCCCTACAGGACAAGGAAGAGTCAAAGCTCTTCTCTGTCCTGGCACCCCAATGGTGGAACAAGCTTCCCCCTGAAGCAAGGACAGCAGAGTCCCTGCCCATCTTGCTCTATTCTCCCAATTTACCACCTTCATTGACAATGTTTTGATCCAACAGAGCGATCCCATCCCCAAATATATACATTTCACCCCACATGATCATTACGCACATGATGCACTCTGGGTGTGGATACATTACAAAACATGGCTATACAAAAACAAATCATACTTAAATCATACTTAGGATCATGTATAAAAATGCCCAGTTGCCCATTATTTTGGCTACAATGGCTAAGAAGAGAGCTCAGTGACTATGAAACAGGGGTCTCAAAGGAGCATAGGGGGTTTAAAGGGTGGTGTGTGTCTCAGTCACCAAATCTCAACCCAATTGAACACTTATGGGAGATTCTGGAGTGGAGCCTGAGACAGCGTTTTCCACCACCATCAACAAAACATCAAATTATGGAATTTCTCGTAGAAGAATGGCGTCGCATCCCTCCAATAGAGTTCCAGACACTTGTAGGATCTATGCCAAGGCGCATTGAAGCTTTTCTGGCTATTATGTTGGTGTTTACCTGTTTGTATAGCTGTACACATAAAGAGATGGAAAGGGGGTGTGCTCTCAATCATAAGCAGGAGATTACAGTGAGGGACGGAATGAGAGCTGTTGCTTTATATTCTTTCCTCCCTCCCTCCCTCCTTACCTCCCTCCTTTCCTCCCCCTTCATTCTATGGAA